>NW_028279457.1:0-224594 GCF_059751315.1 Micrasema longulum | reverse complement strand
TGGTCCGTAGCACTTTGTCCCCTTTGATTACATCATTCCAAACGGGGTCCACTTTTGAGGCAGCGCATAGAGACTGGTCGTCGAGCTTCCTGTAACAAGTAAAAGATCTCATTAATTCGATGTCAAGACAAGGCACCAAAGATAAGGTAATAATTTCGCCATAAGTAATAAACACATTGTGTTATGTACGTACCTGAAGATCATAGAGGCAATCTCAAATGGCAGTCTGGCAACCAAATCGATTGTGTCCGATGCAACTCTACTAACTCCCATAACGCACAATAGAGCATAGAAGGAATCCATTTCGCGATTGTAAGACTAGAGCTTTGATCGTAAAAATTGGTTCGGGTTTGTATGAAATAGATTGCATTTTTCGTTGGTTACATGATTTTATTTGTACCGTACCGCAGTCGCCAAAATACCTATTTACCGTATTCTTCCTTCAAAGTCGCCAGTGGGACTCACGCCACCTTCTGTCGCATCAATTTCGGTATTCTAATTGGGTGTGGGAATTGTGTATAGTTTCTACAAATCTTTTTTATCTATTACAATACTCTGTTCCATTCTCAATTTTCGCGAAAAAGATTCAAAAATTCTATTCAATTTTTATTACCCGAAAATAAATTTAACGACTTCAGTATAGACGAATTTCTTACAGGAATGTCCGTAATACGTATAATACCTCAAAGACGTTTTACAAAAGGTATTCTGTGCAATGCTGAAGTCGATTTGAATTAAAATTTATGTCAGCGAAATCGTCATTTATTTTAATTACGTAAGAACCTGTGACCACAAATGCGCGTTTTCAAATTTAGCGCGCTAACTAAATAAAATGCTAATTTACAATTATCTTTCTCCCGGTGATAAGAATACTTTTTACTAGAACATCTTGATTGCCCCGTATGCTGAATAATATTACGAATTAACTATTCCGGGAAGGTTTTTTAGTGTTTATTTTCCCGCCTGTTTAAAGAAACACATTCTCACATTTACATTAAATTAACTATCGTGTATTTTTCAAATCCACTCTCAGCTCTTTGTATAAACATTTGACGAACACAATAGCTAATACACAGATTTATGTAAAAGTTGCGATTTTCTTACAAAACGGTTAGCATGAACACTTTAAGTTGTCGGGATTTAAAAAATAATAATTCGTTTCATTTTGGGCTTTCGGGTGAGTAACGAAGAAAATAATTGACACGAAAATGTACATTATTTAAAAAATCCACAATGATCAATAATTGTTTCATTAAAATACATGCAAAAGGTTATATTTTTTCATTAAAAAACTCTTCAAACATCTGATAAAGAATGTCAGCTTTTTTAAAAAATAAATGACATTTATAATTTTGACAAATAAATTCGATTTATCAATTAATCATCTCGTTTTTCTTAATTTAATGGCAAAAGAGGTCAATTTAATTATACAATATTATTATATGTTGGCGAAAATATTTCGATTGTCATTTGGAAATAATAATACTAAAATCTGATTAGTTTCTTTGACCGCTTAGTCAGACTTGCAGCGTCGTCATCTAATCGTACTCGCTTTGTAGTTCCTCGGGATCCGTCACACCTTTCTGCCACCTGGAAGGTGGTGAAAGTGGTGAATCCGAATGAGTTTCGGTTTCCATTCTTCTTCGAAGTAGCTTTGGGCAGATCCCCGCCCAATTTAAATCTTCGCAGATTGAGGGAGTCGTAGGTCTTCGCAGTTCGAATAATCTTGCGAAGCCTGGTCCGTAGCACTTTGTCCCCTTTGATTACATCATTCCAAACGGGGTCCACTTTTGAGGCAGCGCATAGAGACTGGTCGTCGAGTTTCCTGTAACAAGTAAAAGATCTCATTAATTCGATGTCAAGACAAGGCATCAAAGATAAGGTAATAATTTCGCCATAAGTTATAAACACATTGTGTTATGTACGTACCTGAAGATCATAGAGGCAATCTCAAATGGCAGTCTGGCAACCAAATCGATTGTGTCCGATGCAACTCTACTAACTCCCATAACGCACAATAGAGCATAGAAGGAATCAATTTCGCGATTGTAAGACTAGAGCTTTGATCGTAAAAATTGGTTCAGGTTTGTATGAAATAGATTGCATTTTTCGTTGGTTACATGATTTTATTTGTACCGTACCGCAGTCGCCAAAATACCTATTTACCGTATTCTTCCTTCAAAGTCGCCAGTGGGACTCACGCCACCTTCTGTCGCATCAATTTCGGTATTCTAATTGGGTGTGGGAATTGTGTATAGTTTCTACAAATCTTTTTTTATCTATTACAATACTCTGTTCCATTCTCAATTTTCGCAAAAAAAATAATTTATTCAATTTTTATTACCCGAAAATTAATTTAACGACTTCAGTATAGACGAATTTCTTACAGGCATGTCCGTAATACGTATAATACCTCAAAGACGTTTTACAAAAGGTATTCTGTGCAATGCTGAAGTCGATTTGAATTAAAATTTATGTCATCGAAATCGTCATTTATTTTAATTACGTAAGAACCTGTGACCACGAATGCGCGTTTTCAAATTTAGCGCGCTAACTAAATAAAATGCTAATTTACAATTATCTTTCTCCCGGTGATAAGAATGCTTTTTACTGGAACATCTTGATTGCCCCGTATGCTGAATAATATTACGAATTAACTATTCCGGGAAGGTTTTTTAGTGTTTATTTTCCCGCCTGTTTAAAGAAACACATTCTCACATTTACATTAAATTAACTATCGTGTATTTTTCAAATCCACTCTCAGCTCTTTGTACAAACATTTGACGAACACAATAGCTAAATACACAGATTTATGTAAAAGTTGCGATTTTCTTACAAAACGGTTAGCATAAACACTTTAAGTTGTCGGGATTTAAAAAATAATAATTCGTTTCATTTTGGGCTTTCGGGTGAGTAACGAAAAAAATAATTGACACGAAAATGTACATTATTTAAAAAATCCACAATGATCAATAATTGTTTCATTAAAATACATACAAAAGTTTATATTTTTTCATTAAAAAACTCTTTAAACATCTGATAAAGAATGTCAGCTTTTTTAAAAAATAAATGACATTTATAATTTTGACAAATAAATTCGATTTATCAATTAATCATCTCGTTGTTCTTAATTTAATGGCAAAAGAGGTCAATTTAATTATACAATATTATTATATGTTGGCAAAAATATTCCGATTGTCATTTGGAAAGAATAATACTAAAATCTGATTAGTTTCTTTGACCGCTTAGTTAGACTTGCAGCGTCGTCGTCTAATCGTACTCGCTTTGTAGTTCTTCGGGATCCGTCACACCTTTCTGTCACCTGGAAGGTGGTGAAAGTGGTGAATCCGAATGAGTTTCGGTTTCCATTCTTCTTCGAAGTAGCTTTGGGCAGATCCCCGCCCAATTTAAATCTTCGCAGATTGAGGGGGTCGTAGGTCTTCGCAGTTCGAATAATCTTGCGAAGCCTGGTCCGTAGCACTTTGTCCCCTTTGATTACATCATTCCAAACGGGGTCCACTTTTGAGGCAGCGCATAGAGACTGGTCGTCGAGCTTCCTGTAACAAGTAAAAGATCTCATTAATTCGATGTCAAGACAAGGCACCAAAGATAAGGTAATAATTTCGCCATAAGTAATAAACACATTGTGTTATGTACGTACCTGAAGATCATAGAGGCAATCTCAAATGGCAGTCTGGCAACCAAATCGATTGTGTCCGATGCAACTCTACTAACTCCCATAACGCACAATAGAGCATAGAAGGAATCCATTTCGCGATTGTAAGACTAGAGCTTTGATCGTAAAAATTGGTTCGGGTTTGTATGAAATAGATTGCATTTTTCGTTGGTTACATGATTTTATTTGTACCGTACCGCAGTCGCCAAAATACCTATTTACCGTATTCTTCCTTCAAAGTCGCCAGTGGGACTCACGCCACCTTCTGTCGCATCAATTTCGGTATTCTAATTGGGTGTGGGAATTGTGTATAGTTTCTACAAATCTTTTTTTATCTATTACAATACTCTGTTCCATTCTCAATTTTCGCAAAAAAAATCATTTATTCAATTTTTATTACCCGAAAATTAATTTAACGACTTCAGTATAGACGAATTTCTTACAGGCATGTCCGTAATACGTATAATACCTCAAAGACGTTTTACAAAAGGTATTCTGTGCAATGCTGAAGTCGATTTGAATTAAAATTTATGTCATCGAAATCGTCATTTATTTTAATTACGTAAGAACCTGTGACCACGAATGCGCGTTTTCAAATTTAGCGCGCTAACTAAATAAAATGCTAATTTACAATTATCTTTCTCCCGGTGATAAGAATACTTTTTACTAGAACATCTTGATTGCCCCGTATGCTGAATAATATTACGAATTAACTATTCCGGGAAGGTTTTTTAGTGTTTATTTTCCCGCCTGTTTAAAGAAACACATTCTCACATTTACATTAAATTAACTATCGTGTATTTTTCAAATCCACTCTCAGCTCTTTGTATAAACATTTGACGAACACAATAGCTAAATACACAGATTTATGTAAAAGTTGCGATTTTCTTACAAAACGGTTAGCATGAACACTTTAAGTTGTCGGGATTTAAAAAATAATAATTCGTTTCATTTTGGGCTTTCGGGTGAGTAACGAAGAAAATAATTGACACGAAAATGTACATTATTTAAAAAATCCACAATGATCAATGATTGTTTCATTAAAATACATGCAAAAGTTTATATTTTTTCATTAAAAAACTCTTCAAACATCTGATAAAGAATGTCAGCTTTTTTAAAAAATAAATGACATTTATAATTTTGACAAATAAATTCGATTTATCAATTAATCATCTCGTTGTTCTTAATTTAATGGCAAAAGAGGTCAATTTAATTATACAATATTATTATATGTTGGCAAAAATATTCCGATTGTCATTTGGAAAGAATAATACTAAAATCTGATTAGTTTCTTTGACCGCTTAGTTAGACTTGCAGCGTCGTCATCTAATCGTACTCGCTTTGTAGTTCTTCGGGATCCGTCACACCTTTCTGTCACCTGGAAGGTGGTGAAAGTGGTGAATCCGAATGAGTTTCGGTTTCCATTCTTCTTCGAAGTAGCTTTGGGCAGATCCCCGCCCAATTTAAATCTTCGCAGATTGAGGGGGTCGTAGGTCTTCGCAGTTCGAATAATCTTGCGAAGCCTGGTCCGTAGCACTTTGTCCCCTTTGATTACATCATTCCAAACGGGGTCCACTTTTGAGGCAGCGCATAGAGACTGGTCGTCGAGCTTCCTGTAACAAGTAAAAGATCTCATTAATTCGATGTCAAGACAAGGCACCAAAGATAAGGTAATAATTTCGCCATAAGTAATAAACACATTGTGTTATGTACGTACCTGAAGATCATAGAGGCAATCTCAAATGGCAGTCTGGCAACCAAATCGATTGTGTCCGATGCAACTCTACTAACTCCCATAACGCACGATAGAGCATAGAAGGAATCCATTTCGCGATTGTAAGACTAGAGCTTTGATCGTAAAAATTGGTTCGGGTTTGTATGAAATAGATTGCATTTTTCGTTGGTTACATGATTTTATTTGTACCGTACCGCAGTCGCCAAAATACCTATTTACCGTATTCTTCCTTCAAAGTCGCCAGTGGGACTCACGCCACCTTCTGTCGCATCAATTTCGATATTCTAATTGGGTGTGGGAATTGTGTATAGTTTCTACAAATCTTTTTTTATCTATTACAATACTCTGTTCCATTCTCAATTTTCGCAAAAAAAATAATTTATTCAATTTTTATTACCCGAAAATTAATTTAACGACTTCAGTATAGACGAATTTCTTACAGGCATGTCCGTAATACGTATAATACCTCAAAGACGTTTTACAAAAGGTATTCTGTGCAATGCTGAAGTCGATTTGAATTAAAATTTATGTCATCGAAATCGTCATTTATTTTAATTACGTAAGAACCTGTGACCACGAATGCGCGTTTTCAAATTTAGCGCGCTAACTAAATAAAATGCTAATTTACAATTATCTTTCTCCCGGTGATAAGAATGCTTTTTACTGGAACATCTTGATTGCCCCGTATGCTGAATAATATTACGAATTAACTATTCCGGGAAGGTTTTTTAGTGTTTATTTTCCCGCCTGTTTAAAGAAACACATTCTCACATTTACATTAAATTAACTATCGTGTATTTTTCAAATCCACTCTCAGCTCTTTGTACAAACATTTGACGAACACAATAGCTAAATACACAGATTTATGTAAAAGTTGCGATTTTCTTACAAAACGGTTAGCATAAACACTTTAAGTTGTCGGGATTTAAAAAATAATAATTCGTTTCATTTTGGGCTTTCGGGTGAGTAACGAAGAAAATAATTGACACGAAAATGTACATTATTTAAAAAATCCACAATGATCAATAATTGTTTCATTAAAATACATACAAAAGTGAATATTTTTTTTTTATTAAAAAACTCTTTAAACATCTGATAAAGAATGTCAGCTTTTTTAAAAAATAAATGACATTTATAATTTTGACAAATAAATTCGATTTATCAATTAATCATCTCGTTGTTCTTAATTTAATGGCAAAAGAGGTCAATTTAATTATACAATATTATTATATGTTGGCAAAAATATTCCGATTGTCATTTGGAAAGAATAATACTAAAATCTGATTAGTTTCTTTGACCGCTTAGTTAGACTTGCAGCGTCGTCATCTAATCGTACTCGCTTTGTAGTTCTTCGGGATCCGTCACACCTTTCTGTCACCTGGAAGGTGGTGAAAGTGGTGAATCCGAATGAGTTTCGGTTTCCATTCTTCTTCGAAGTAGCTTTGGGCAGATCCCCGCCCAATTTAAATCTTCGCAGATTGAGGGGGTCGTAGGTCTTCGCAGTTCGAATAATCTTGCGAAGCCTGGTCCGTAGCACTTTGTCCCCTTTGATTACATCATTCCAAACGGGGTCCACTTTTGAGGCAGCGCATAGAGACTGGTCGTCGAGCTTCCTGTAACAAGTAAAAGATCTCATTAATTCGATGTCAAGACAAGGCACCAAAGATAAGGTAATAATTTCGCCATAAGTAATAAACACATTGTGTTATGTACGTACCTGAAGATCATAGAGGCAATCTCAAATGGCAGTCTGGCAACCAAATCGATTGTGTCCGATGCAACTCTACTAACTCCCATAACGCACAATAGAGCATAGAAGGAATCCATTTCGCGATTGTAAGACTAGAGCTTTGATCGTAAAAATTGGTTCGGGTTTGTATGAAATAGATTGCATTTTTCGTTGGTTACATGATTTTATTTGTACCGTACCGCAGTCGCCAAAATACCTATTTACCGTATTCTTCCTTCAAAGTCGCCAGTGGGACTCACGCCACCTTCTGTCGCATCAATTTCGGTATTCTAATTGGGTGTGGGAATTGTGTATAGTTTCTACAAATCTTTTTTTATCTATTACAATACTCTGTTCCATTCTCAATTTTCGCAAAAAAAATCATTTATTCAATTTTTATTACCCGAAAATTAATTTAACGACTTCAGTATAGACGAATTTCTTACAGGCATGTCCGTAATACGTATAATACCTCAAAGACGTTTTACAAAAGGTATTCTGTGCAATGCTGAAGTCGATTTGAATTAAAATTTATGTCATCGAAATCGTCATTTATTTTAATTACGTAAGAACCTGTGACCACGAATGCGCGTTTTCAAATTTAGCGCGCTAACTAAATAAAATGCTAATTTACAATTATCTTTCTCCCGGTGATAAGAATGCTTTTTACTGGAACATCTTGATTGCCCCGTATGCTGAATAATATTACGAATTAACTATTCCGGGAAGGTTTTTTAGTGTTTATTTTCCCGCCTGTTTAAAGAAACACATTCTCACATTTACATTAAATTAACTATCGTGTATTTTTCAAATCCACTCTCAGCTCTTTGTATAAACATTTGACGAACACAATAGCTAAATACACAGATTTATGTAAAAGTTGCGATTTTCTTACAAAACGGTTAGCATGAACACTTTAAGTTGTCGGGATTTAAAAAATAATAATTCGTTTCATTTTGGGCTTTCGGGTGAGTAACGAAGAAAATAATTGACACGAAAATGTACATTATTTAAAAAATCCACAATGATCAATGATTGTTTCATTAAAATACATGCAAAAGTTTATATTTTTTCATTAAAAAACTCTTCAAACATCTGATAAAGAATGTCAGCTTTTTTAAAAAATAAATGACATTTATAATTTTGACAAATAAATTCGATTTATCAATTAATCATCTCGTTTTTCTTAATTTAATGGCAAAAGAGGTCAATTTAATTATACAATATTATTATATGTTGGCGAAAATATTTCGATTGTCATTTGGAAAGAATAATACTAAAATCTGATTAGTTTCTTTGACCGCTTAGTCAGACTTGCAGCGTCGTCATCTAATCGTACTCGCTTTGTAGTTCCTCGGGATCCGTCACACCTTTCTGCCACCTGGAAGGTGGTGAAAGTGGTGAATCCGAATGAGTTTCGGTTTCCATTCTTCTTCGAAGTAGCTTTGGGCAGATCCCCGCCCAATTTAAATCTTCGCAGATTGAGGGGGTCGTAGGTCTTCGCAGTTCGAATAATCTTGCGAAGCCTGGTCCGTAGCACTTTGTCCCCTTTGATTACATCATTCCAAACGGGGTCCACTTTTGAGGCAGCGCATAGAGACTGGTCGTCGAGCTTCCTGTAACAAGTAAAAGATCTCATTAATTCGATGTCAAGACAAGGCACCAAAGATAAGGTAATAATTTCGCCATAAGTAATAAACACATTGTGTTATGTACGTACCTGAAGATCATAGAGGCAATCTCAAATGGCAGTCTGGCAACCAAATCGATTGTGTCCGATGCAACTCTACTAACTCCCATAACGCACAATAGAGCATAGAAGGAATCCATTTCGCGATTGTAAGACTAGAGCTTTGATCGTAAAAATTGGTTCGGGTTTGTATGAAATAGATTGCATTTTTCGTTGGTTACATGATTTTATTTGTACCGTACCGCAGTCGCCAAAATACCTATTTACCGTATTCTTCCTTCAAAGTCGCCAGTGGGACTCACGCCACCTTCTGTCGCATCAATTTCGGTATTCTAATTGGGTGTGGGAATTGTGTATAGTTTCTACAAATCTTTTTTTATCTATTACAATACTCTGTTCCATTCTCAATTTTCGCAAAAAAAATAATTTATTCAATTTTTATTACCCGAAAATTAATTTAACGACTTCAGTATAGACGAATTTCTTACAGGCATGTCCGTAATACGTATAATACCTCAAAGACGTTTTACAAAAGGTATTCTGTGCAATGCTGAAGTCGATTTGAATTAAAATTTATGTCATCGAAATCGTCATTTATTTTAATTACGTAAGAACCTGTGACCACGAATGCGCGTTTTCAAATTTAGCGCGCTAACTAAATAAAATGCTAATTTACAATTATCTTTCTCCCGGTGATAAGAATACTTTTTACTAGAACATCTTGATTGCCCCGTATGCTGAATAATATTACGAATTAACTATTCCGGGAAGGTTTTTTAGTGTTTATTTTCCCGCCTGTTTAAAGAAACACATTCTCACATTTACATTAAATTAACTATCGTGTATTTTTCAAATCCACTCTCAGCTCTTTGTATAAACATTTGACGAACACAATAGCTAAATACACAGATTTATGTAAAAGTTGCGATTTTCTTACAAAACGGTTAGCATGAACACTTTAAGTTGTCGGGATTTAAAAAATAATAATTCGTTTCATTTTGGGCTTTCGGGTGAGTAACGAAGAAAATAATTGACACGAAAATGTACATTATTTAAAAAATCCACAATGATCAATGATTGTTTCATTAAAATACATGCAAAAGTTTATATTTTTTCATTAAAAAACTCTTTAAACATCTGATAAAGAATGTCAGCTTTTTTAAAAAATAAATGACATTTATAATTTTGACAAATAAATTCGATTTATCAATTAATCATCTCGTTGTTCTTAATTTAATGGCAAAAGAGGTCAATTTAATTATACAATATTATTATATGTTGGCGAAAATATTTCGATTGTCATTTGGAAATAATAATACTAAAATCTGATTAGTTTCTTTGACCGCTTAGTCAGACTTGCAGCGTCGTCATCTAATCGTACTCGCTTTGTAGTTCCTCGGGATCCGTCACACCTTTCTGCCACCTGGAAGGTGGTGAAAGTGGTGAATCCGAATGAGTTTCGGTTTCCATTCTTCTTCGAAGTAGCTTTGGGCAGATCCCCGCCCAATTTAAATCTTTGCAGATTGAGGGGGTCGTAGGTCTTCGCAGTTCGAATAATCTTGCGAAGCCTGGTCCGTAGCACTTTGTCCCCTTTGATTACATCATTCCAAACGGGGTCCACTTTTGAGGCAGCGCATAGAGACTGGTCGTCGAGCTTCCTGTAACAAGTAAAAGATCTCATTAATTCGATGTCAAGACAAGGCACCAAAGATAAGGTAATAATTTCGCCATAAGTAATAAACACATTGTGTTATGTACGTACCTGAAGATCATAGAGGCAATCTCAAATGGCAGTCTGGCAACCAAATCGATTGTGTCCGATGCAACTCTACTAACTCCCATAACGCACAATAGAGCATAGAAGGAATCCATTTCGCGATTGTAAGACTAGAGCTTTGATCGTAAAAATTGGTTCGGGTTTGTATGAAATAGATTGCATTTTTCGTTGGTTACATGATTTTATTTGTACCGTACCGCAGTCGCCAAAATACCTATTTACCGTATTCTTCCTTCAAAGTCGCCAGTGGGACTCACGCCACCTTCTGTCGCATCAATTTCGGTATTCTAATTGGGTGTGGGAATTGTGTATAGTTTCTACAAATCTTTTTTTATCTATTACAATACTCTGTTCCATTCTCAATTTTCGCAAAAAAAATCATTTATTCAATTTTTATTACCCGAAAATTAATTTAACGACTTCAGTATAGACGAATTTCTTACAGGCATGTCCGTAATACGTATAATACCTCAAAGACGTTTTACAAAAGGTATTCTGTGCAATGCTGAAGTCGATTTGAATTAAAATTTATGTCATCGAAATCGTCATTTATTTTAATTACGTAAGAACCTGTGACCACGAATGCGCGTTTTCAAATTTAGCGCGCTAACTAAATAAAATGCTAATTTACAATTATCTTTCTCCCGGTGATAAGAATGCTTTTTACTGGAACATCTTGATTGCCCCGTATGCTGAATAATATTACGAATTAACTATTCCGGGAAGGTTTTTTAGTGTTTATTTTCCCGCCTGTTTAAAGAAACACATTCTCACATTTACATTAAATTAACTATCGTGTATTTTTCAAATCCACTCTCAGCTCTTTGTACAAACATTTGACGAACACAATAGCTAAATACACAGATTTATGTAAAAGTTGCGATTTTCTTACAAAACGGTTAGCATAAACACTTTAAGTTGTCGGGATTTAAAAAATAATAATTCGTTTCATTTTGGGCTTTCGGGTGAGTAACGAAGAAAATAATTGACACGAAAATGTACATTATTTAAAAAATCCACAATGATCAATGATTGTTTCATTAAAATACATGCAAAAGTTTATATTTTTTCATTAAAAAACTCTTCAAACATCTGATAAAGAATGTCAGCTTTTTTAAAAAATAAATGACATTTATAATTTTGACAAATAAATTCGATTTATCAATTAATCATCTCGTTTTTCTTAATTTAATGGCAAAAGAGGTCAATTTAATTATACAATATTATTATATGTTGGCGAAAATATTTCGATTGTCATTTGGAAATAATAATACTAAAATCTGATTAGTTTCTTTGACCGCTTAGTCAGACTTGCAGCGTCGTCATCTAATCGTACTCGCTTTGTAGTTCCTCGGGATCCGTCACACCTTTCTGCCACCTGGAAGGTGGTGAAAGTGGTGAATCCGAATGAGTTTCGGTTTCCATTCTTCTTCGAAGTAGCTTTGGGCAGATCCCCGCCCAATTTAAATCTTCGCAGATTGAGGGGGTCGTAGGTCTTCGCAGTTCGAATAATCTTGCGAAGCCTGGTCCGTAGCACTTTGTCCCCTTTGATTACATCATTCCAAACGGGGTCCACTTTTGAGGCAGCGCATAGAGACTGGTCGTCGAGCTTCCTGTAACAAGTAAAAGATCTCATTAATTCGATGTCAAGACAAGGCACCAAAGATAAGGTAATAATTTCGCCATAAGTAATAAACACATTGTGTTATGTACGTACCTGAAGATCATAGAGGCAATCTCAAATGGCAGTCTGGCAACCAAATCGATTGTGTCCGATGCAACTCTACTAACTCCCATAACGCACAATAGAGCATAGAAGGAATCCATTTCGCGATTGTAAGACTAGAGCTTTGATCGTAAAAATTGGTTCGGGTTTGTATGAAATAGATTGCATTTTTCGTTGGTTACATGATTTTATTTGTACCGTACCGCAGTCGCCAAAATACCTATTTACCGTATTCTTCCTTCAAAGTCGCCAGTGGGACTCACGCCACCTTCTGTCGCATCAATTTCGGTATTCTAATTGGGTGTGGGAATTGTGTATAGTTTCTACAAATCTTTTTTTATCTATTACAATACTCTGTTCCATTCTCAATTTTCGCAAAAAAAATCATTTATTCAATTTTTATTACCCGAAAATTAATTTAACGACTTCAGTATAGACGAATTTCTTACAGGCATGTCCGTAATACGTATAATACCTCAAAGACGTTTTACAAAAGGTATTCTGTGCAATGCTGAAGTCGATTTGAATTAAAATTTATGTCATCGAAA
This sequence comes from Micrasema longulum, assembly GCF_059751315.1. Classification (NCBI taxonomy): domain Eukaryota; kingdom Metazoa; phylum Arthropoda; class Insecta; order Trichoptera; family Brachycentridae; genus Micrasema; species Micrasema longulum. The sequence continues at coordinate 211,713 of NW_028279457.1, read as the reverse complement.
TCGTCATTTATTTTAATTACGTAAGAACCTGTGACCACGAATGCGCGTTTTCAAATTTAGCGCGCTAACTAAATAAAATGCTAATTTACAATTATCTTTCTCCCGGTGATAAGAATACTTTTTACTAGAACATCTTGATTGCCCCGTATGCTGAATAATATTACGAATTAACTATTCCGGGAAGGTTTTTTAGTGTTTATTTTCCCGCCTGTTTAAAGAAACACATTCTCACATTTACATTAAATTAACTATCGTGTATTTTTCAAATCCACTCTCAGCTCTTTGTATAAACATTTGACGAACACAATAGCTAAATACACAGATTTATGTAAAAGTTGCGATTTTCTTACAAAACGGTTAGCATGAACACTTTAAGTTGTCGGGATTTAAAAAATAATAATTCGTTTCATTTTGGGCTTTCGGGTGAGTAACGAAGAAAATAATTGACACGAAAATGTACATTATTTAAAAAATCCACAATGATCAATGATTGTTTCATTAAAATACATGCAAAAGTTTATATTTTTTCATTAAAAAACTCTTCAAACATCTGATAAAGAATGTCAGCTTTTTTAAAAAATAAATGACATTTATAATTTTGACAAATAAATTCGATTTATCAATTAATCATCTCGTTGTTCTTAATTTAATGGCAAAAGAGGTCAATTTAATTATACAATATTATTATATGTTGGCAAAAATATTCCGATTGTCATTTGGAAAGAATAATACTAAAATCTGATTAGTTTCTTTGACCGCTTAGTTAGACTTGCAGCGTCGTCATCTAATCGTACTCGCTTTGTAGTTCTTCGGGATCCGTCACACCTTTCTGTCACCTGGAAGGTGGTGAAAGTGGTGAATCCGAATGAGTTTCGGTTTCCATTCTTCTTCGAAGTAGCTTTGGGCAGATCCCCGCCCAATTTAAATCTTCGCAGATTGAGGGGGTCGTAGGTCTTCGCAGTTCGAATAATCTTGCGAAGCCTGGTCCGTAGCACTTTGTCCCCTTTGATTTCATCATTCCAAACGGGGTCCACTTTTGAGGCAGCGCATAGAGACTGGTCGTCGAGCTTCCTGTAACAAGTAAAAGATCTCATTAATTCGATGTCAAGACAAGGCACCAAAGATAAGGTAATAATTTCGCCATAAGTAATAAACACATTGTGTTATGTACGTACCTGAAGATCATAGAGGCAATCTCAAATGGCAGTCTGGCAACCAAATCGATTGTGTCCGATGCAACTCTACTAACTCCCATAACGCACAATAGAGCATAGAAGGAATCCATTTCGCGATTGTAAGACTAGAGCTTTGATCGTAAAAATTGGTTCGGGTTTGTATGAAATAGATTGCATTTTTCGTTGGTTACATGATTTTATTTGTACCGTACCGCAGTCGCCAAAATACCTATTTACCGTATTCTTCCTTCAAAGTCGCCAGTGGGACTCACGCCACCTTCTGTCGCATCAATTTCGGTATTCTAATTGGGTGTGGGAATTGTGTATAGTTTCTACAAATCTTTTTTTATCTATTACAATACTCTGTTCCATTCTCAATTTTCGCAAAAAAAATAATTTATTCAATTTTTATTACCCGAAAATTAATTTAACGACTTCAATATAGACGAATTTCTTACAGGCATGTCCGTAATACGTATAATACCTCAAAGACGTTTTACAAAAGGTATTCTGTGCAATGCTGAAGTCGATTTGAATTAAAATTTATGTCATCGAAATCGTCATTTATTTTAATTACGTAAGAACCTGTGACCACGAATGCGCGTTTTCAAATTTAGCGCGCTAACTAAATAAAATGCTAATTTACAATTATCTTTCTCCCGGTGATAAGAATGCTTTTTACTGGAACATCTTGATTGCCCCGTATGCTGAATAATATTACGAATTAACTATTCCGGGAAGGTTTTTTAGTGTTTATTTTCCCGCCTGTTTAAAGAAACACATTCTCACATTTACATTAAATTAACTATCGTGTATTTTTCAAATCCACTCTCAGCTCTTTGTATAAACATTTGACGAACACAATAGCTAAATACACAGATTTATGTAAAAGTTGCGATTTTCTTACAAAACGGTTAGCATGAACACTTTAAGTTGTCGGGATTTAAAAAATAATAATTCGTTTCATTTTGGGCTTTCGGGTGAGTAACGAAGAAAATAATTGACACGAAAATGTACATTATTTAAAAAATCCACAATGATCAATGATTGTTTCATTAAAATACATGCAAAAGTTTATATTTTTTCATTAAAAAACTCTTCAAACATCTGATAAAGAATGTCAGCTTTTTTAAAAAATAAATGACATTTATAATTTTGACAAATAAATTCGATTTATCAATTAATCATCTCGTTTTTCTTAATTTAATGGCAAAAGAGGTCAATTTAATTATACAATATTATTATATGTTGGCGAAAATATTTCGATTGTCATTTGGAAATAATAATACTAAAATCTGATTAGTTTCTTTGACCGCTTAGTCAGACTTGCAGCGTCGTCATCTAATCGTACTCGCTTTGTAGTTCCTCGGGATCCGTCACACCTTTCTGTCACCTGGAAGGTGGTGAAAGTGGTGAATCCGAATGAGTTTCGGTTTCCATTCTTCTTCGAAGTAGCTTTGGGCAGATCCCCGCCCAATTTAAATCTTCGCAGATTGAGGGGGTCGTAGGTCTTCGCAGTTCGAATAATCTTGCGAAGCCTGGTCCGTAGCACTTTGTCCCCTTTGATTACATCATTCCAAACGGGGTCCACTTTTGAGGCAGCGCATAGAGACTGGTCGTCGAGCTTCCTGTAACAAGTAAAAGATCTCATTAATTCGATGTCAAGACAAGGCACCAAAGATAAGGTAATAATTTCGCCATAAGTAATAAACACATTGTGTTATGTACGTACCTGAAGATCATAGAGGCAATCTCAAATGGCAGTCTGGCAACCAAATCGATTGTGTCCGATGCAACTCTACTAACTCCCATAACGCACAATAGAGCATAGAAGGAATCCATTTCGCGATTGTAAGACTAGAGCTTTGATCGTAAAAATTGGTTCGGGTTTGTATGAAATAGATTGCATTTTTCGTTGGTTACATGATTTTATTTGTACCGTACCGCAGTCGCCAAAATACCTATTTACCGTATTCTTCCTTCAAAGTCGCCAGTGGGACTCACGCCACCTTCTGTCGCATCAATTTCGGTATTCTAATTGGGTGTGGGAATTGTGTATAGTTTCTACAAATCTTTTTTTATCTATTACAATACTCTGTTCCATTCTCAATTTTCGCAAAAAAAATAATTTATTCAATTTTTATTACCCGAAAATTAATTTAACGACTTCAGTATAGACGAATTTCTTACAGGCATGTCCGTAATACGTATAATACCTCAAAGACGTTTTACAAAAGGTATTCTGTGCAATGCTGAAGTCGATTTGAATTAAAATTTATGTCATCGAAATCGTCATTTATTTTAATTACGTAAGAACCTGTGACCACGAATGCGCGTTTTCAAATTTAGCGCGCTAACTAAATAAAATGCTAATTTACAATTATCTTTCTCCCGGTGATTAGAACACTTTTTACTAGAACATCTTGATTGCCCCGTATGCTGAATAATATTACGAATTAACTATTCCGGGAAGGTTTTTTAGTGTTTATTTTCCCGCCTGTTTAAAGAAACACATTCTCACATTTACATTAAATTAACTATCGTGTATTTTTCAAATCCACTCTCAGCTCTTTGTATAAACATTTGACGAACACAATAGCTAAATACACAGATTTATGTAAAAGTTGCGATTTTCTTACAAAACGGTTAGCATGAACACTTTAAGTTGTCGGGATTTAAAAAATAATAATTCGTTTCATTTTGGGCTTTCGGGTGAGTAACAAAGAAAATAATTGACACGAAAATGTACATTATTTAAAAAATCCACAATGATCAATGATTGTTTCATTAAAATACATGCAAAAGTTTATATTTTTTCATTAAAAAACTCTTCAAACATCTGATAAAGAATGTCAGCTTTTTTAAAAAATAAATGACATTTATAATTTTGACAAATAAATTCGATTTATCAATTAATCATCTCGTTGTTCTTAATTTAATGGCAAAAGAGGTCAATTTAATTATACAATATTATTATATGTTGGCAAAAATATTCCGATTGTCATTTGGAAAGAATAATACTAAAATCTGATTAGTTTCTTTGACCGCTTAGTTAGACTTGCAGCGTCGTCATCTAATCGTACTCGCTTTGTAGTTCTTCGGGATCCGTCACACCTTTCTGTCACCTGGAAGGTGGTGAAAGTGGTGAATCCGAATGAGTTTCGGTTTCCATTCTTCTTCGAAGTAGCTTTGGGCAGATCCCCGCCCAATTTAAATCTTCGCAGATTGAGGGGGTCGTAGGTCTTCGCAGTTCGAATAATCTTGCGAAGCCTGGTCCGTAGCACTTTGTCCCCTTTGATTTCATCATTCCAAACGGGGTCCACTTTTGAGGCAGCGCATAGAGACTGGTCGTCGAGCTTCCTGTAACAAGTAAAAGATCTCATTAATTCGATGTCAAGACAAGGCACCAAAGATAAGGTAATAATTTCGCCATAAGTAATAAACACATTGTGTTATGTACGTACCTGAAGATCATAGAGGCAATCTCAAATGGCAGTCTGGCAACCAAATCGATTGTGTCCGATGCAACTCTACTAACTCCCATAACGCACAATAGAGCATAGAAGGAATCCATTTCGCGATTGTAAGACTAGAGCTTTGATCGTAAAAATTGGTTCGGGTTTGTATGAAATAGATTGCATTTTTCGTTGGTTACATGATTTTATTTGTACCGTACCGCAGTCGCCAAAATACCTATTTACCGTATTCTTCCTTCAAAGTCGCCAGTGGGACTCACGCCACCTTCTGTCGCATCAATTTCGGTATTCTAATTGGGTGTGGGAATTGTGTATAGTTTCTACAAATCTTTTTTTATCTATTACAATACTCTGTTCCATTCTCAATTTTCGCAAAAAAAATAATTTATTCAATTTTTATTACCCGAAAATTAATTTAACGACTTCAATATAGACGAATTTCTTACAGGCATGTCCGTAATACGTATAATACCTCAAAGACGTTTTACAAAAGGTATTCTGTGCAATGCTGAAGTCGATTTGAATTAAAATTTATGTCATCGAAATCGTCATTTATTTTAATTACGTAAGAACCTGTGACCACGAATGCGCGTTTTCAAATTTAGCGCGCTAACTAAATAAAATGCTAATTTACAATTATCTTTCTCCCGGTGATAAGAATGCTTTTTACTGGAACATCTTGATTGCCCCGTATGCTGAATAATATTACGAATTAACTATTCCGGGAAGGTTTTTTAGTGTTTATTTTCCCGCCTGTTTAAAGAAACACATTCTCACATTTACATTAAATTAACTATCGTGTATTTTTCAAATCCACTCTCAGCTCTTTGTATAAACATTTGACGAACACAATAGCTAAATACACAGATTTATGTAAAAGTTGCGATTTTCTTACAAAACGGTTAGCATGAACACTTTAAGTTGTCGGGATTTAAAAAATAATAATTCGTTTCATTTTGGGCTTTCGGGTGAGTAACGAAGAAAATAATTGACACGAAAATGTACATTATTTAAAAAATCCACAATGATCAATGATTGTTTCATTAAAATACATGCAAAAGTTTATATTTTTTCATTAAAAAACTCTTCAAACATCTGATAAAGAATGTCAGCTTTTTTAAAAAATAAATGACATTTATAATTTTGACAAATAAATTCGATTTATCAATTAATCATCTCGTTTTTCTTAATTTAATGGCAAAAGAGGTCAATTTAATTATACAATATTATTATATGTTGGCGAAAATATTTCGATTGTCATTTGGAAATAATAATACTAAAATCTGATTAGTTTCTTTGACCGCTTAGTCAGACTTGCAGCGTCGTCATCTAATCGTACTCGCTTTGTAGTTCCTCGGGATCCGTCACACCTTTCTGTCACCTGGAAGGTGGTGAAAGTGGTGAATCCGAATGAGTTTCGGTTTCCATTCTTCTTCGAAGTAGCTTTGGGCAGATCCCCGCCCAATTTAAATCTTCGCAGATTGAGGGGGTCGTAGGTCTTCGCAGTTCGAATAATCTTGCGAAGCCTGGTCCGTAGCACTTTGTCCCCTTTGATTACATCATTCCAAACGGGGTCCACTTTTGAGGCAGCGCATAGAGACTGGTCGTCGAGCTTCCTGTAACAAGTAAAAGATCTCATTAATTCGATGTCAAGACAAGGCACCAAAGATAAGGTAATAATTTCGCCATAAGTAATAAACACATTGTGTTATGTACGTACCTGAAGATCATAGAGGCAATCTCAAATGGCAGTCTGGCAACCAAATCGATTGTGTCCGATGCAACTCTACTAACTCCCATAACGCACAATAGAGCATAGAAGGAATCCATTTCGCGATTGTAAGACTAGAGCTTTGATCGTAAAAATTGGTTCGGGTTTGTATGAAATAGATTGCATTTTTCGTTGGTTACATGATTTTATTTGTACCGTACCGCAGTCGCCAAAATACCTATTTACCGTATTCTTCCTTCAAAGTCGCCAGTGGGACTCACGCCACCTTCTGTCGCATCAATTTCGGTATTCTAATTGGGTGTGGGAATTGTGTATAGTTTCTACAAATCTTTTTTTATCTATTACAATACTCTGTTCCATTCTCAATTTTCGCAAAAAAAATAATTTATTCAATTTTTATTACCCGAAAATTAATTTAACGACTTCAGTATAGACGAATTTCTTACAGGCATGTCCGTAATACGTATAATACCTCAAAGACGTTTTACAAAAGGTATTCTGTGCAATGCTGAAGTCGATTTGAATTAAAATTTATGTCATCGAAATCGTCATTTATTTTAATTACGTAAGAACCTGTGACCACGAATGCGCGTTTTCAAATTTAGCGCGCTAACTAAATAAAATGCTAATTTACAATTATCTTTCTCCCGGTGATAAGAATGCTTTTTACTGGAACATCTTGATTGCCCCGTATGCTGAATAATATTACGAATTAACTATTCCGGGAAGGTTTTTTAGTGTTTATTTTCCCGCCTGTTTAAAGAAACACATTCTCACATTTACATTAAATTAACTATCGTGTATTTTTCAAATCCACTCTCAGCTCTTTGTATAAACATTTGACGAACACAATAGCTAAATACACAGATTTATGTAAAAGTTGCGATTTTCTTACAAAACGGTTAGCATGAACACTTTAAGTTGTCGGGATTTAAAAAATAATAATTCGTTTCATTTTGGGCTTTCGGGTGAGTAACGAAGAAAATAATTGACACGAAAATGTACATTATTTAAAAAATCCACAATGATCAATGATTGTTTCATTAAAATACATGCAAAAGTTTATATTTTTTCATTAAAAAACTCTTCAAACATCTGATAAAGAATGTCAGCTTTTTTAAAAAATAAATGACATTTATAATTTTGACAAATAAATTCGATTTATCAATTAATCATCTCGTTTTTCTTAATTTAATGGCAAAAGAGGTCAATTTAATTATACAATATTATTATATGTTGGCGAAAATATTTCGATTGTCATTTGGAAATAATAATACTAAAATCTGATTAGTTTCTTTGACCGCTTAGTCAGACTTGCAGCGTCGTCATCTAATCGTACTCGCTTTGTAGTTCCTCGGGATCCGTCACACCTTTCTGTCACCTGGAAGGTGGTGAAAGTGGTGAATCCGAATGAGTTTCGGTTTCCATTCTTCTTCGAAGTAGCTTTGGGCAGATCCCCGCCCAATTTAAATCTTCGCAGATTGAGGGGGTCGTAGGTCTTCGCAGTTCGAATAATCTTGCGAAGCCTGGTCCGTAGCACTTTGTCCCCTTTGATTACATCATTCCAAACGGGGTCCACTTTTGAGGCAGCGCATAGAGACTGGTCGTCGAGCTTCCTGTAACAAGTAAAAGATCTCATTAATTCGATGTCAAGACAAGGCACCAAAGATAAGGTAATAATTTCGCCATAAGTAATAAACACATTGTGTTATGTACGTACCTGAAGATCATAGAGGCAATCTCAAATGGCAGTCTGGCAACCAAATCGATTGTGTCCGATGCAACTCTACTAACTCCCATAACGCACAATAGAGCATAGAAGGAATCCATTTCGCGATTGTAAGACTAGAGCTTTGATCGTAAAAATTGGTTCGGGTTTGTATGAAATAGATTGCATTTTTCGTTGGTTACATGATTTTATTTGTACCGTACCGCAGTCGCCAAAATACCTATTTACCGTATTCTTCCTTCAAAGTCGCCAGTGGGACTCACGCCACCTTCTGTCGCATCAATTTCGGTATTCTAATTGGGTGTGGGAATTGTGTATAGTTTCTACAAATCTTTTTTTATCTATTACAATACTCTGTTCCATTCTCAATTTTCGCAAAAAAAATAATTTATTCAATTTTTATTACCCGAAAATTAATTTAACGACTTCAGTATAGACGAATTTCTTACAGGCATGTCCGTAATACGTATAATACCTCAAAGACGTTTTACAAAAGGTATTCTGTGCAATGCTGAAGTCGATTTGAATTAAAATTTATGTCATCGAAATCGTCATTTATTTTAATTACGTAAGAACCTGTGACCACGAATGCGCGTTTTCAAATTTAGCGCGCTAACTAAATAAAATGCTAATTTACAATTATCTTTCTCCCGGTGATAAGAACACTTTTTACTAGAACATCTTGATTGCCCCGTATGCTGAATAATATTACGAATTAACTATTCCGGGAAGGTTTTTTAGTGTTTATTTTCCCGCCTGTTTAAAGAAACACATTCTCACATTTACATTAAATTAACTATCGTGTATTTTTCAAATCCACTCTCAGCTCTTTGTATAAACATTTGACGAACACAATAGCTAAATACACAGATTTATGTAAAAGTTGCGATTTTCTTACAAAACGGTTAGCATGAACACTTTAAGTTGTCGGGATTTAAAAAATAATAATTCGTTTCATTTTGGGCTTTCGGGTGAGTAACAAAGAAAATAATTGACACGAAAATGTACATTATTTAAAAAATCCACAATGATCAATGATTGTTTCATTAAAATACATGCAAAAGTTTATATTTTTTCATTAAAAAACTCTTCAAACATCTGATAAAGAATGTCAGCTTTTTTAAAAAATAAATGACATTTATAATTTTGACAAATAAATTCGATTTATCAATTAATCATCTCGTTGTTCTTAATTTAATGGCAAAAGAGGTCAATTTAATTATACAATATTATTATATGTTGGCAAAAATATTCCGATTGTCATTTGGAAAGAATAATACTAAAATCTGATTAGTTTCTTTGACCGCTTAGTTAGACTTGCAGCGTCGTCATCTAATCGTACTCGCTTTGTAGTTCTTCGGGATCCGTCACACCTTTCTGTCACCTGGAAGGTGGTGAAAGTGGTGAATCCGAATGAGTTTCGGTTTCCATTCTTCTTCGAAGTAGCTTTGGGCAGATCCCCGCCCAATTTAAATCTTCGCAGATTGAGGGGGTCGTAGGTCTTCGCAGTTCGAATAATCTTGCGAAGCCTGGTCCGTAGCACTTTGTCCCCTTTGATTTCATCATTCCAAACGGGGTCCACTTTTGAGGCAGCGCATAGAGACTGGTCGTCGAGCTTCCTGTAACAAGTAAAAGATCTCATTAATTCGATGTCAAGACAAGGCACCAAAGATAAGGTAATAATTTCGCCATAAGTAATAAACACATTGTGTTATGTACGTACCTGAAGATCATAGAGGCAATCTCAAATGGCAGTCTGGCAACCAAATCGATTGTGTCCGATGCAACTCTACTAACTCCCATAACGCACAATAGAGCATAGAAGGAATCCATTTCGCGATTGTAAGACTAGAGCTTTGATCGTAAAAATTGGTTCGGGTTTGTATGAAATAGATTGCATTTTTCGTTGGTTACATGATTTTATTTGTACCGTACCGCAGTCGCCAAAATACCTATTTACCGTATTCTTCCTTCAAAGTCGCCAGTGGGACTCACGCCACCTTCTGTCGCATCAATTTCGGTATTCTAATTGGGTGTGGGAATTGTGTATAGTTTCTACAAATCTTTTTTTATCTATTACAATACTCTGTTCCATTCTCAATTTTCGCAAAAAAAATAATTTATTCAATTTTTATTACCCGAAAATTAATTTAACGACTTCAATATAGACGAATTTCTTACAGGCATGTCCGTAATACGTATAATACCTCAAAGACGTTTTACAAAAGGTATTCTGTGCAATGCTGAAGTCGATTTGAATTAAAATTTATGTCATCGAAATCGTCATTTATTTTAATTACGTAAGAACCTGTGACCACGAATGCGCGTTTTCAAATTTAGCGCGCTAACTAAATAAAATGCTAATTTACAATTATCTTTCTCCCGGTGATAAGAATGCTTTTTACTGGAACATCTTGATTGCCCCGTATGCTGAATAATATTACGAATTAACTATTCCGGGAAGGTTTTTTAGTGTTTATTTTCCCGCCTGTTTAAAGAAACACATTCTCACATTTACATTAAATTAACTATCGTGTATTTTTCAAATCCACTCTCAGCTCTTTGTATAAACATTTGACGAACACAATAGCTAAATACACAGATTTATGTAAAAGTTGCGATTTTCTTACAAAACGGTTAGCATGAACACTTTAAGTTGTCGGGATTTAAAAAATAATAATTCGTTTCATTTTGGGCTTTCGGGTGAGTAACGAAGAAAATAATTGACACGAAAATGTACATTATTTAAAAAATCCACAATGATCAATGATTGTTTCATTAAAATACATGCAAAAGTTTATATTTTTTCATTAAAAAACTCTTCAAACATCTGATAAAGAATGTCAGCTTTTTTAAAAAATAAATGACATTTATAATTTTGACAAATAAATTCGATTTATCAATTAATCATCTCGTTTTTCTTAATTTAATGGCAAAAGAGGTCAATTTAATTATACAATATTATTATATGTTGGCGAAAATATTTCGATTGTCATTTGGAAATAATAATACTAAAATCTGATTAGTTTCTTTGACCGCTTAGTCAGACTTGCAGCGTCGTCATCTAATCGTACTCGCTTTGTAGTTCCTCGGGATCCGTCACACCTTTCTGTCACCTGGAAGGTGGTGAAAGTGGTGAATCCGAATGAGTTTCGGTTTCCATTCTTCTTCGAAGTAGCTTTGGGCAGATCCCCGCCCAATTTAAATCTTCGCAGATTGAGGGGGTCGTAGGTCTTCGCAGTTCGAATAATCTTGCGAAGCCTGGTCCGTAGCACTTTGTCCCCTTTGATTACATCATTCCAAACGGGGTCCACTTTTGAGGCAGCGCATAGAGACTGGTCGTCGAGCTTCCTGTAACAAGTAAAAGATCTCATTAATTCGATGTCAAGACAAGGCACCAAAGATAAGGTAATAATTTCGCCATAAGTAATAAACACATTGTGTTATGTACGTACCTGAAGATCATAGAGGCAATCTCAAATGGCAGTCTGGCAACCAAATCGATTGTGTCCGATGCAACTCTACTAACTCCCATAACGCACAATAGAGCATAGAAGGAATCCATTTCGCGATTGTAAGACTAGAGCTTTGATCGTAAAAATTGGTTCGGGTTTGTATGAAATAGATTGCATTTTTCGTTGGTTACATGATTTTATTTGTACCGTACCGCAGTCGCCAAAATACCTATTTACCGTATTCTTCCTTCAAAGTCGCCAGTGGGACTCACGCCACCTTCTGTCGCATCAATTTCGGTATTCTAATTGGGTGTGGGAATTGTGTATAGTTTCTACAAATCTTTTTTTATCTATTACAATACTCTGTTCCATTCTCAATTTTCGCAAAAAAAATAATTTATTCAATTTTTATTACCCGAAAATTAATTTAACGACTTCAGTATAGACGAATTTCTTACAGGCATGTCCGTAATACGTATAATACCTCAAAGACGTTTTACAAAAGGTATTCTGTGCAATGCTGAAGTCGATTTGAATTAAAATTTATGTCATCGAAATCGTCATTTATTTTAATTACGTAAGAACCTGTGACCACGAATGCGCGTTTTCAAATTTAGCGCGCTAACTAAATAAAATGCTAATTTACAATTATCTTTCTCCCGGTGATAAGAACACTTTTTACTAGAACATCTTGATTGCCCCGTATGCTGAATAATATTACGAATTAACTATTCCGGGAAGGTTTTTTAGTGTTTATTTTCCCGCCTGTTTAAAGAAACACATTCTCACATTTACATTAAATTAACTATCGTGTATTTTTCAAATCCACTCTCAGCTCTTTGTATAAACATTTGACGAACACAATAGCTAAATACACAGATTTATGTAAAAGTTGCGATTTTCTTACAAAACGATTAGCATGAACACTTTAAGTTGTCGGGATTTAAAAAATAATAATTCGTTTCATTTTGGGCTTTCGGGTGAGTAACAAAGAAAATAATTGACACGAAAATGTACATTATTTAAAAAATCCACAATGATCAATAATTGTTTCATTAAAATACATGCAAAAGTTTATATTTTTTCATTAAAAAACTCTTCAAACATCTGATAAAGAATGTCAGCTTTTTTAAAAAATAAATGACATTTATAATTTTGACAAATAAATTCGATTTATCAATTAATCATCTCGTTTTTCTTAATTTAATGGCAAAAGAGGTCAATTTAATTATACAATATTATTATATGTTGGCGAAAATATTTCGATTGTCATTTGGAAATAATAATACTAAAATCTGATTAGTTTCTTTGACCGCTTAGTCAGACTTGCAGCGTCGTCATCTAATCGTACTCGCTTTGTAGTTCCTCGGGATCCGTCACACCTTTCTGCCACCTGGAAGGTGGTGAAAGTGGTGAATCCGAATGAGTTTCGGTTTCCATTCTTCTTCGAAGTAGCTTTGGGCAGATCCCCGCCCAATTTAAATCTTCGCAGATTGAGGGGGTCGTAGGTCTTCGCAGTTCGAATAATCTTGCGAAGCCTGGTCCGTAGCACTTTGTCCCCTTTGATTACATCATTCCAAACGGGGTCCACTTTTGAGGCAGCGCATAGAGACTGGTCGTCGAGTTTCCTGTAACAAGTAAAAGATCTCATTAATTCGATGTCAAGACAAGGCATCAAAGATAAGGTAATAATTTCGCCATAAGTAATAAACACATTGTGTTATGTACGTACCTGAAGATCATAGAGGCAATCTCAAATGGCAGTCTGGCAACCAAATCGATTGTGTCCGATGCAACTCTACTAACTCCCATAACGCACAATAGAGCATAGAAGGAATCCATTTCGCGATTGTAAGACTAGAGCTTTGATCGTAAAAATTGGTTCGGGTTTGTATGAAATAGATTGCATTTTTCGTTGGTTACATGATTTTATTTGTACCGTACCGCAGTCGCCAAAATACCTATTTACCGTATTCTTCCTTCAAAGTCGCCAGTGGGACTCACGCCACCTTCTGTCGCATCAATTTCGGTATTCTAATTGGGTGTGGGAATTGTGTATAGTTTCTACAAATCTTTTTTATCTATTACAATTTTCTGTTCCATTCTCAATTTTCGCGAAATGGATTCAAAAATTTTATTTAATTTGTATTAATTTTGCGTACTAACTATATAAAAAGCTTATTTGTAATTATCTTTCTCCCGGTGATAAGAATGCTTTTTACTGGAACATCTTAACAACTCCGTTTTCTGAATATATATGATTTAATTGATTTAATTTGATTTAATTGATTAATTGATATATTTTATTGATAAGATTTATTTTAAATCGTATGAAGATATTTCTTTAGATGTCTTTTTTTAATTTTAATAAAAGACATTTACAATTTTTATATATAAATACTATTAAACAATTAATCATTATGTCGCTCTTAATCTAATCGCAAAAAAAATAAAATAATCGGTTATAATATTTTTAATTGAATCGGCATTCACTTTGTAACACTTCATTCGAATCGGTTATATCCGATGTAGCTCTACTTACTCCCTTACCGGACCGTAGTTGCTAAAATACATATTTTGTGGTTCACTTTTTTATATCTCGGATCAATTTCGTATCGAAATTGAATCCCGGTTATGAAGTTAAAATTCTGTTTTTTTTATATATTTTGTATTGCCTTCTGACATGTACTCGTATGTCTTTTTTGTGCTTTTGTTCGTAGATCAAAAATTATTTCTTCTACGAGCAATCTCAGATTATCAATTCATTTTATTGCATCATTTTGGATCGATCACATTTATTTTTTTCGTGTATTGTGACGTAAAATTTATTCATCTCTATTTTCCCGTCTTGCAAAGTTTCCGTATTTGAAATAATTGAACCATATATGTAGTTAAACATAATTTTAATAATTTTAATTTATGTTACTGATTTTATAAATTATTTGTATGACGCGATATAATTCGCCATGTCCTTACTATAACTTTCGTTTTACATAGCGCCATCTTTGAATATATTGCTAAACATGTCACGTAGTTTATACAATCCATGCGAAGAAAATCATAAAATCCAATAACGTGTAAATCACAGCTCCTTCATAAAATATGATAAAATTGTCGCTTCCCCCAGATTTTATTACCATAACCTAGTACAACCTTTTTAGTCAAACATCTTTACTGTCTTGTATTCAATATTTGACTAAAAAAATGTTTTTTTTTATATTTATTACCATGAATTCAAATATTTTGCTTTTGAATTCAGTTAAAAAATTAAAAGATATATGAGTAAACTAAGTTTACATAGTTATAGTAATATGTATATGGAACATACCAAGTAATCGAAAACAATTTTAAATACCTGGGAGTGTATTTAACGGACAATGGCAGCTTTCAAAAAGAACTTTCGGCTAGAAATTGCAGGCGTTATGTTTAACAGTATGAAGGCTGTTTAATGATCGGGTATTTACTCGGTGCAAACCCAATGCCGCCTATATTACGTCTGCATAATATTTTTCTTACTCTTCGGATGCGAATCATGGCAACACGAATTTTGAGAATAGGCGTCTCAGAAAAATCTTGGGTGTGCGGTGGTTCGATTTTGTACTGAATGAAGTAATAAAAGAACTGACGCAACAAACTTCGGTGGTAATTATCATCAATCGGAGGCAATACGGTTGGCTGGGCCATGAGCTGCGAATGCCTCCTAAGAGCTTTAACCAGGCTTGCCTACTTACTATACTTGACATTAGGTTCTAGACGTCCTGGGCCTCGATTATGATGGGGAGATAAAGACGTCATACCTTTACCTTGACGGTATAGTTTAATATAAATTCTCTCTAGCGTTTACTAATATACACTACCGACCCCCCACCTTCAAGTTTTGGGTGGGTATATCGATATGAAACAAGGGGAAGCGTACGTCACGGTACACATATCGACGCACTAAAATGACATAGCTTCAATATGAAGTTATAGTTGAAGATAAAATTTTCCCTACCGACAACAAAGATATACTACCGATCACCCCTTCATCAAGTTTTGATGTAAGTACATCGGTTTATACCGACAGATCTAGAACCCCTCGATACGTTTATCTAAGCATTAAAAGTGATAAAAAATTTCTTTCGCCTGGCAATTTTTCCTTTTATTACGATTTATTTAAGTTTTAATCGTTCTGAGGTTGGCAGATTTTTTTCTAAAAAGCCTTTTTAAAAAATGATAGCTAATAATTTAAGTCAATTTTGAAGTCGAATTAAATTCCGACATAACCGTCAGATTAGAAAACGAGCGCCTAGATGCAAAGAAAATGTCATAAGATTCTGCGCTATTGACATATAAGAGTACTTTAGTGTTCGAAAGTTGCCACTGTAAAAAAAATATTTATTTTATTAAATTTTTCCTTCCGTTTTACTATCTTTCTGAGAGAATGTATCGAGAGTCGGCCTTGTAATCGCTTAGTACTACCTCAGTAGATAAATACAGACAATCGTTAAGCATATCATTTGGGAATGGTCAAAAGTCATATAAAAATCATGTTTAAGCGAGCATGTTTTGCTTGAATTGGGATTATTGAAGTTTATAATCGCTTTGAAGTGGGCACTTTAGGAACGCGGGCTATTTTTTGCGGTCATTCATTGGTTTGTTTTGACCATATGATGTCGAGATAACAAGTAGGTAGAACATACCGAAGAAGATACAGATAGTACAGAAGTTAAGTACAGGTAAACGTCGTTTTATGCGAGGGTTCAGTTCCGAAAGACACCGGCGTAAAAAAATCGACATAAAATGAACACAAATATAATGGAAGATATTAGGTTAGGTTCCATGTCAAAATTCTAAGAACAATCTAACGTGTTTATTTAATAAATATCCTATATAAATTCGAAATAAATTAAAATGTATTTAATAAATACAGTTTAAATTCGTTTACAAAATCAATGAAATCTCTTGATAAAAAGATTGAATTTTTTTTATAGTAAATACTAACTCACCAGTTCGTCGGTGTTAAATTAAATTCTCACACTTTTTTTAAAAAAAACATCCGATTTCATGGGCTTTGATTGTTGCTTTTTTTCTTGCAGAATCATGGCAAAAATTACAAATATTTGAATATACATTCAATTTCAATAATATATTTTTTTTAATATACTCGTATAATCATACCTTTTTATTTTCCTTAAAAACAAAACAAAAAATGAACTAAGAAACAATTGTATGTACACAATTAGCTGCTCGCGTACACGGTAATAGAATAAAACAACCTGTAAAAGTGTGTCTGCTAATATAATCGCGGCGCCTACTGTCGTCTGGTGTCGGCCGAACCGGGGAATCCCACGCCGGCACCAACCAGCGTAGTTTTAAATCGGTGCAAATCAAACCGGCGCAAAACAACGTTTACCTGTTTACCATCTCGATATGTACAGATGAAGATAGCGTTCATAATTGAGGCCCTGGACGTCCGCGGCTGACTAATCGTAGACAGTACATGACAGAACTACGGGGCGCAAACAGGATGCACGAGATCTGGCAGCCGACATAGATGCCTGGAGGCTCTCTGTGGACACCATATGCTTCAACTAGGGGGCAGACATGGAATGATGATGATGATTATGAATGTGGAACCCTAGGCATTCACCCTCTAAGGAATTATTAACATTATTCGATTAAAATTAATCCAGATATACTGCTTTTGGAGTACAAATGCAGTTCCCTTTGCACTCTTGAGAGGAGCTAGGTTAATGACGACAATTTGTTTTATCGATCAACAATAATGTGGCGCACTCGACGATTATCGTGTATGTTAAGATTTTTTATTATGAATCGGGTTGTGGTCCCGTGGCTAGTGTCTCGGACTCACGGCTCAAAGGTCCGTGGTTCGAATTCCACTACACCCCAACTTGATTCCCTTTTTCCAATAGTGATTTATTTACAACTCGTTGAAAATAGCCCTCAAAATGAAATATTTTAGTAAATCATAAAAACGCAAATATATATTTTTTTAAAAATGAAATTAAAATAAATCGGCACATTGTCACTAACCCTAAAAATGACAGTTTGCGATATGCCATACGAAGCGCAAAATAATTGTCTTTAAGAGACGAACGTCCCCAAGGTAAATTTTATAAAAACGTTGCGTAAATCCGAATTATTTTATTTTTACTTTATGTGACTTTATGTTGTTATATTTTAAAACATACAAAAAAAACATGTTAAAAAATATTTATTAAAATAGATATTCACTTTTAACCACAAATTAATAACAATTATTAATAATAATAATTCCTGTCTTTCACGAACTCTTATAGCTTGCATAGTCCAGATCATAAACAAGCAAAAGTTACTTAACCAATTTTCAGCCACCTTGCCTAGTTTAAAACCTTCCAGATATTTAAAAATGTATGAGAAGGAAAAATTTAGCACTGAAATTTATTAAAAATACATAAATTATGTTATAATGTAGAAGTAGTAGTTTACAGTGGGTTCTGAATGTTTGTTTAATTGGTGTCCTGACGGGTACGTCTCGAAACCGGTAGACATAGAAAAGTCGGTAATTGGTTACACACAAATATTTTATGACATTTAGTAAAATGTTTGACCACCAAATTAATTCTTTAAATATGAATAATATTGTATTAACTTGTTCGCATAGTTATTAAAATAAGTAATTAGTAAAAAACTTCATGAAATTTCATTTAGCTTGTTTATGAAAAAAAAACTAAATTTTACTTACGTTGTGTTTACATATAATTGATGTACAATATCTTACCAAACTTTACATACTGCGATTATTATAGAAATTTCTTATTTTTATTCTTTGTAAAACATAGCATATAATATAGATTAAATATTTGAAAAACTCCAATTGAACTTCTCGATGTAGCGTGGATTAAAAAATCAGTCTCTCTGTTGTAAGCTATTTGCATTCAATGATTCGAGAGACAGATGCACTGAATTTTTACGATTTAAAATTTATTCAGTGAGGAAATCCAAGAAGGAACTCGAAATGTTCAAAAGTGCAGTAAAATTGGCGATGACGTCACCAAAACCATGCATACCAAATACCCACGTCATATAAAACTTTCGAATTGCGAGGGGTGAAAGGTTTTAGAAAAGTTACAAAATAGGAGATTTTCAAATACTTTCAAATGATTATTCATTTGATAAAAGTATTGTTGGTAAATCTGAATTTTCCCGCCCCATCCGTTTCACCTTAATACATAACTTTATTCCACAGAGTAATATGAAAATCAAGGCATTTACAGGACCAATGAGCTGTCATTAGAACTGAAGCATTTATTGACTTGGGTAAGATTCATCTCACTGAATATTTCATATTTTACCTGCTTGGCAACGCCTGAAAACATTTTTTAATTTTTGTACTTTTTAGATAAGTTGGTTAAATCAACAATAGTTTAGGTGTGTCCAAATGTTTGTAGACAACGCCTGCATTTCACCCCCAAGGAAGTGAAACTTAAATGTTCCCTAATGTTATATTTTTAGTATTAAAATCAAGCAATGCTTTAAATCGACTAATTCCATTTATTTCACACTTAAAATAAAAAAACAAAAATTGGACAAAAAGGAAATATCACATACTTTATATACCGATAAAAATATATAAAATGGATTTAGAACTAATTAATTGTATATTCAAAATCAATATGGATATTGTGGAGAAATCTTTT
Organism: Micrasema longulum; assembly: GCF_059751315.1. NCBI lineage: Eukaryota > Metazoa > Arthropoda > Insecta > Trichoptera > Brachycentridae > Micrasema > Micrasema longulum. Next base: position 192,464 of record NW_028279457.1, on the reverse strand, counting down.
CATACATAACTTTAAAAATGAAATTATAAAAAAATATGTCACTAGAAAAACGCGACATATTTGGCATTGATAATTGTGACATCAAGATTCGTGATAATGCTTTATAAATAATTGAAAGGTTAGAAACAAAATTCAAAATTAACGTGAATCATGATTTATTAGGAGCGTGGCCAATGCAATGACAGTTTTTGCGGGAATTCAAAAATCAAAATTTTTAAAAATATTTTTTTACTAATTATTAGTGGCGTTGTTTGACAGTATTTTATAGACCATTATAACTTTTAAAATGTTTTTAAACAGTGATATTTTCCTATTATTTCGCCTTGTTAGGACAATTTTGAAATTCGTTTAAAATTCGAAACTGAATTTCGCATACCAAAGCGAATCGATTGTTTGATTTTTGTATAATAAATTTAAAAAACGAAATTAGTGAACTTAATTCTACGTTTGAATTAAATATAAAACTTATTGTTATAGAATTCAACAAAATATACGCCAACTTAATAAATAAATTTCCTAATGTTTTCCATTTCTTTTGTAATATGTTAATCTTAACAACTCCCTAGGGTGTGATATCAAGTCTCTATCTACAAACAATTGGAAGAACTCAAAATATTGTAAATTAGTTATGTGTTTACATTCATGCAGTAAAAATATTATTGGAACATATAAAAACAATATCCTCTACGCATGGAACGCGCCAAAAATTTAAGGAAAATTATCCAGAAAAAATGCCGCCAATTACGTATGGCGACAAAACTAAGGCGTGTATTCTCCAAAGCATATTAAATATACAGCCCGTAAAAAAAATTAATTAAAAAAAGTTGATTTGAGACATTTGTCTTCAATTTTAAATTCAGCGTGTGAAAAAAATGTCTAATATTATTTTGTTGCTAAAAACTGTTATTTGTTAATTATTTTTCATATATTTTTTTTTATATGTCCGCCGCGTAGTTAAGTGTTTAGGACGTCTGTCTACCATGTAAGAAGTCTCGGGTTCGATCTCCGTTATGATTAACACGAAATATTTATTTAATATATGAACTCTTTTTTTATATGATTTATTTTGTTGCCATTTAATAATAAGGAATATTTTTGTGTTTTTTTTAAATATTTTTTATTTCCTTTTTTAATTACTATAAAAAATTTAAAAAAACATATTATCTTTTGCAGAATATTTTATTTTTTCTTTCTTATGTTATACAAAAATATTTTAACAACTGTCCATTATTTACTATAGGAGCAAAAATTCATTAACATTTTCTTGTATACCCACGGACAGGCCATGCCTTTGTGGGATTTTTTTGTTTACTATTTTTCTGTCAATATGTATTTCATTTATATATAATTATGCTTTCTTTTTTTAATACTCTGTTTTATTATTATGCTTATTTTAAAAAAACAAAAAATAAAAAATAAAATATGTTTAATTATTTAATTATTTACTGGAATATGGCGATTTTTTATATGAAAGTCCCTGGACCGGCACCTGAAGCATGAGATTGGTCATCTTGCCTTCAGTTATCTAATAAATTATCCAGATACACTGCGATCGCTGTATCAATGCAGTGCCCTGTGCACCATTTTATGTGTAAAGTAAATGATGATGACATTTCGTTTCATAAAAAAATATTTTATTTTATTTATTTGTTGTTAATACTTTGTATTGTTTGTGTTTAGTGAAAAATCCCCACAAAAAAACTGCGGTAACAGTTTGAGGGGAATTTGCGCAGGTGGAAATTGTAAATGTTAAATTTTCACAATTAAAACAATTTATTATGTTTCCAGGCGTATGAAGAATACAGTTATGTGTGAAAAAGAACCATAATCCTGGAAAAGTGTTTTTGATCCGAAAAAATATGAAATCAAGTGTAGAAAGGTATACTAACCATGTTTGAGATCCTGAGGTTGATTCCTGGGAAGTTCAACATGAAATATTAAAATTGTTCATAAAGTGGTTTCTCACTATGACATTTCACTGTCTCTGGATTGACACATGAAGCGCAAGACTGATCACCTTACCTTCCTGTACCACATGGTCGAGAAACACTACATGTACCAATGCCATGCCCTATGAGCCATCTGGGATGATATTCCAAACGCTCTCGCGGCCTAAGAAAAAGCTTTTATGTTGCGTATTTACATACAAAATTCCCGAGATAAATGTGTTTTCTACGGCCGCGAGAGCGGTTCAGAATAACACCGTGGGTGTGGACTGGGGTTTGATGATACGTCACATACTTCAACTTACATGATATCGTTTTTTTTTAAATAGGTCATATTTTTTAAAAACTCCTTATTGATTCGCCAAAGTTTGGGAATAGCTTCGTAAGGCAAAAGTTTAATCATTAAATCTGTTTCAAAAGCTTTAAAAATAAGGGTGGCAGTTTATCGCAGGCAATTTTTCGTTGTTTCCCTCCACTATATAACGTGATAACACTCCAAAAGGGGATGATATCGCACGTGAGAGGGTTGTTATTGGATTCACAGCAATATGTCCTTTATCCCAATGGTCGTTCGCGAAAATATTATAAAAATCGTTGATCTATGTAACAATATAAATCCAGTTAAATTTATAATTTTTTTATTAATTACTGTATATAACCAATTACCGCCTTTTTTATATTTACCGGTTTCTAGACTTATCCGCTTCTTTGTTATGAAATTAATTACAGTAACGAACAAATCCCACAGTATTTTTTATATTTTTTATTTATTCAACTTCTCTTCAATACGAAAATCGTACATTGGTAGGCTTATTGCCAAATGGTAATTTCTTCCAACCAACCAATAGCATTAAAGTTTATAAAATTCAAGCTACAAAACATGTTCAATAGAAAATAAAATAAAAAAAACTATAGATATAGGATAGAAAACAGAAATAACTGCATTTTTATATTAATAACCTTAAATCAATACTATTACTCGGTGGAAAAGGGAATAAAGAGGAAAGGACTAAAGATTAAGGTAGAGAAACGAGATATACATACACTAAATAATATATTATACACCTTTACCACAGTATACAAAAATATAAAACCATCGAGCTGATAGGACTCACGCTGTTAGTAGCTAATTCTAACGTGCTTTGATTATGTTTGATCTATAATGTTCCTTTAATCAATAATCAAATAACTTTTCAATATAGCCTATTATAAATGTTCCATAGTAATGGTTACCCTATAACTAGTAAATTCATGCTCTTTTTACTTACTCCCATCTTCCCCACTACCTTTTTAAACTATTTTTACCACAAAATCATGTAAACATTAAAAAATCTATATGATCAGCGTACGTTAGTGTTAGATACTAACAGCGTATGACCTGTCAGCATGTTATTTTTGTATTTTTGTGCAACAACTAATATGGAGAATGTGTATGGTGGTATTTCCATGTGAGTGTAATTAGTGTTCTGGACGAAGAGACAGATACGTCTCGAAACAGGTTGTTGGTTGGAGTTGGGACTTATGTCTCAAATAATGTGCAATAAACTAATGGATGTAAATAAATAAATAAATAGAACAGTCGGTAAGTGGTTATATACGATTATTTACTAACATTTTATTTCAACAACAAAATTAATATTTTTAATATTAATAATACTATGCGATAATAGTTTTTTGTCGATTCGAAATGCGTAGAGTCTAATACAATAAAAATATAAATATTTTTCCAGAAAATATTGTTCCAGAAGATTTTTCCAGAAAATATTGACAAACTCAAAATATTGTTGATGAATCCACCTGGTCCATGAAGAAGTATAGAAATTGAAAAAATAACATTTTCAAGCGTTGCCTAGTATGTAGGTGAAATAATTCAATTAGATGAATCTCACCCGCATAAATAAAGGTTTCAGCTCTTTAACTTCACAAACATCAACAGATGAAAGAATTGAAGAAATACAGGTGTTCAAAAATAGGGGCAGAGTGGTGAATGTTACACAGTGTGTAAAGTGGCCACTAAAACCAGGTCATAAGTCATTGACAGGTCATAAGCCCTGTAGAAGCTGTGAGCAACTCGACAAACTTGAACGACTTCAGAATACATGCATAAGGTACATTTTTGGTCTTAGAAAATATGACCACATTTCTGATTATCGTAGGCAACTGAAATAGCTTAAAATTAGACAGCGGAGAGACTATCACTCCCTCTCACTTCTGTTCAATGTACTTCATAGTCCTAACGCTCCTATATACCTGTGTGAAAAATTTCAACGCTTATCAGTTCATGGTTTACCTCTTCGTTCTCATTCTCAAGGCACTCTCTTAATACCCATACACAATTCCTCTTTCTTCTCTAACTCATGTAGTGTCCATGCGGCTCGACTGTGGAATCATCTCCCATCCACCATCAAAGATGTTACTACATTATCTCTGTTTAAATCACGTCTGAAAAAACATCTCCTTTCTCTTCCTTAATCTCTCCTCCTTTCCTTTTTCCTCTTTCCGCTTTTTTCCTTTTTCCCATTGAGTAATAGTTTTGATTTAAGGTAATTTATAAACCAATACGTTTATTCCTATTTTTATATATTTTTAACTTTTTAATCTTTTTTTTTTTCTATCGAATATGTTCTGTAACTTGAATTATAAAAATAAAACTTTTATTTTATTGGTTGGTTGGAAGAAATTGCCATTTGGCAATAAGCCCGCCAATGTACAAATAACATTATGTACAAAAAGTTAAATAAATAAATAAATAAATAGATGCCTGGACTTCTATATTACCTTCTCTTAAATGTTCTTCATCTCTGTTGTAATATGTTCATATAAACAGCTCCCCAGGGAGTTGAATCTAGTTCTTGTCTACAAAAATTTGGACAAACTCAAAATATTGTTGAAATATTTTTAGTATGTAAAAGTGTCTTTGTTCCATCGGATGAAGTATAACAGTTCTGTGTGTGAAATATAACCTGAATCCTGGACGAGTGTTTTTGATTCGATAGCTGCTCTTAGATGAAAATCGTGAATTAGGAAATCGAGTGGAGATAAGTTCGCCTCGTTGTGTAGTGGTTGGCGCGTTTGCCTACATTTCTTGAGGTATTGTGTTCGATTTGGACGCGAAATATTGAACCCTTCCAACATGTGAAATATCTTGTCTCATGTGGACTCAATATCACCGAAGCGCCCTTCGGTCGAGATGACATGGTGTATCCACCCAGTGCCCTATCCACCATGGTGTATGAATAAGAGAACGATGATGAGGATGATTCTTCGAAAAATGGTTTTCTATGCTGTAATAAATTGAATTGTGATAAAGCCCGTCTAAGGCCGTCGTGGGGATTTTTTTCATTTTAAATGTTAAAATTGTATATTAAATTTCACAGTTGCACTGACCGCTGTATGAATAAAAGGTCGCACATTGCAAGTTGCACATACGGTGCATATGTATGTGCATACTTCAGAACCGCATAATATCTACTTGTAAGTGCACAGCACTTGAATATCTGCTCTGAAAAACTCCCCAGACAGTTTATTGCACTTCCCAAGTACACTGCAAAACTGTTCATTGCTTACTAGTATTTTAGCCATCGTAAATTTCGAGAGAAAAAACTGAAATTGTGGCTGAAATTTAAATAAGTTTATTTTTTGCTGAATTCAGTTTGTTTCCCTAGTCATATTTATTAATATTTGACATTAATTTATCACAAATTTGTTGTTATTTGCCAACAGAGATTAGGGATGCTGGGTTTAGCGCATCATTTCGTGGGATGGCGATGATTTTTGTCAAAAACATACATTCACATAGGTAGATGGAGTGTCATCGGAAAACATCTGAATATTTTATTTATTTATTTATTATCATTGTATTACCTACACAAAATTATAATTTAGTAAAAAACCCCTTAAACTATTTTTAAAAAAAAAATACTTTCGAATTTAATAAATAAAGGATTTCTCAGAACACGATTTCGTTAAAAATGGTATGTTAGACAAAAACGAACTAAAGCGACGACTTGTCCACATACAATACAATGCTTGATATATTTTTCTTTTTTTTTAAATCACGAAGTTGTATTTTCTGTGATCATCGAACGAACATTTTCACACTTGATTTGGAAAGCAAGTGAAGACGCCAATACGGCAATAAATCTGTTTAAGAGAGAGAACAAGAAGATAGAACTCATAACAAAGAAGAAAAAGACGGTGTTCTGTGGCCGGTGTTTGTGTGAAAGGGATTCAGCCGGTTATTGGCAGTGAGCGGGGGTGTACGCTTGTAAGATGACCTGGGTATTTATAATTTGCTATAACTGGGCTAAATTAGAAAAAAACAATTATTAAACAGTACGCCTCTATGTTTTTTTTTCAAATGTCTAAACTCACCGCGCGCAAAGGATTTTTTACCACAGCCATTTAAGAGTTCATTAAGTCAAACCGTTGAAAAGTACATGGATACAATTCACGATCAATTTAAATAACTACTAATTACAACCTTTGATTATTTTTTAATCAATATTTTTTAACATTTTCAACAATATTGCGTACATATTGACCAATAGTCTAAGCTAACAAAATTAATACAGTGTCCTTTATACTGCACCTGATGTTCCGTGTTGATTTTGATTACAGCAAATAGAGTACCCTGTTTGCGCATCATTAATGATACAATAATATGCATGGTACATTTTGATTTCTCATCCCCACATAACTATCCAAATAAAACATTTAACCGAAATGAAATAATATTTAAATTGCTAATATAAATTAATTGATGAGTACGACTCAATATTATTAATAGGGTTCTTATATCCATACTAATATCTGTACCTAAAGGATAAACCACTGGAGGCACATTGAACGACGTGTTCAGGAAATAAGATTTTGATAAAAATAGTAAATAAATATAATAATAGCATATCTGGGACTACTGATGTTATTTTGCATTGAAAGGAAATGAACTTCAGATTTTTATTTCAACTTAAAAAAATATTTTTATAACGAAACTGGACATTAGTATTTTATTCCATTTTGTTAAAAAAAAACTGTCGTCATTAATTTGACAAGATGAAATATTACCAATCGGAAGTTCTATGACGATAAAAACACCTGTCAGGCATTTTTCAATATCTTTCTAATTACTTGATTATTTAATACGTTTCGCAATAATTTAGTTGAACCTGTGTAATTTAGTGATTACCTTATGATCTTCATCAGATTTCCTAAATAATGCAAAAATAAATTCTGTAAAAATATAGGAAGATAGAAATACTTGAAAAAGAGATTCTTCATTTGTTATTTTTTTTTATTCATAGGTAAAATATTTTACTTATTTTTAGCTTATTATTAACATTGTAGTAGAACATATTATCGTGTGATTATTAATGTGAATTTAAAATAGTTTTTATTTATTTTTAAATATTCATAATTTATTTTTAAATGTTTATTTGAACACATTTTATACTGGTATAATTATGCAGTAAAACGGTGAAACATAATGGTTTATTCATTCAGAGTATATAATTTTTAAAATTCATCATAAAAAATAACTTTTTTTAATATTCGTTGACTTCTGAACACAATTATATTATACCACTCAAGAATTTGCGTATGTTACCTATAGTATATCCTTTCAATTTTGAACCGATCATTTTCAGTGAAAATGGGAATCAAGTTGTGGTAAAATGGGGTTCGAACCTCGAACCTTTGATTCGTGAGTCCGCGACACTAGCCACCGGACCGCAACCAGATTCAAAATATGTATTGTTAAAATGTACCTATGGCATTAATAAATAACAGCAATGATGACGTTTTTATGACTGTGTAGGGGTACCTTTATAAGAATAAAATTCAAAAGCAATACCAAGATGTTACCGCGTTGAAATTAAATCAAATCAAATAAATAAAATATGATTTGAACACACGATATAATCGCCTCCGAAATGATTGAATCAAGCCCTAGCAAGGTTCAATCGACGCGGGCCTAAATAATTCGATTAGTTATCCAATTGTTTATGAGCCCATCACTTGAACCAATTCAACACCGTATGGAAGAAAAGTTATTGAGAATTACTTTTACTGTTAGGGAGACTCTTCAAAAAAAGTTTCAAACCGTAACGATTGGAGGTGATGTGTGACTGGTTGGCAGTTTTGACTTTTTGGTGCCTAACGCGCTGCGTCCAAATCGGAGTTCTGCGCTTGTGCCTTTAGCCGTCAGCGTCCTCGTAAATCTTGTAAGCTCCAAAGGGCTTATTGTTGTGAATGTTGTTGCTCGCTAGGTAGCTGTACAAGTTCCTGTATTGGGAAGTCAAAACGTTCCCCGCGGGCAAGTACCTCCCGTAATGGGACAAGAGCAGTGCTAGGAACGGGTCGGGCGGCGAGTGATCCGCAGAGTTGTAACCGGGGTTAAAAGCACTTAGCCCTTTCACGTGTATTGATGTGTGACGCCCGGGCGTTCTTTTGGCTACTCTGCTGTCTCTGACAATTGTTTCTGCCACCGTTCTATCATCTTCGTCAATCTCTAAGTTTCTTTTGGATTTTGCAATTCTTTCCGAGACGTTAGCGATAAATTTATCTTCTTCTCGTCGTATATTCAATTCCGGTTTTCTCGATACTTCCGTTTGATATCTTCCATCAAACAAATCATTTACTTGTTTCGCAAGTACGTATTCACCTGTATTTTCGTTTGAGCGTGTTTTGGAATAAATTTTGCTTGACAATTCGTTGTTTTTTAATACTTTACTGGGTACATTTCCAACATCTTCTGGACGCCTGTATGCCAATGTGTTATCAATTAATCGTACATCTGTAACTAATTTTACTTTAATTGGCGTATTATTTTCCCTTTTTGTGTTATTTTTGTATGCTGATTGTCCTGGATTTAATGATCTCTGAGGATTGTGTGTGACCCCTCTAGCAGTACTAACTTCCGCTGGTCCCCATTGGATGTATCCATCCTCCAAGCTGTAATCTGAAGTTCCGTTTCCGTGTCCATTTGAATTCAAATTTAGAATTGGGGGACTGATGTATCCTGTATCTGCGAGGGGAGGAGCTCGGCGGCCAATCAACGTGAAGGACGGAGGACCGGAAATAGATGGATTGGATTGTATTGGTTGCGGAAGCGAATAAATCTCAGCTGATGTCCGATGGTTTTCTGAAATTTACAGTTAAGCGTCATGAAAAATTAGAAACTTCGATAGTAGATTCTACATAATTATTCATTTTGTGTTACTAGATCGAAGGCTATGAGAATCATAAATCACAAATAAAACAGTAAATTTTATAGGTGCTTAAAACAAGCTATTATAATCATGTTTTTATTACAATGAATATTGGGCATTTGTCTCAATATAAACCCATTCGGGACTCAATAAAAAATCGATTTATTGTCCAATTCAATATTGAAAAGGGGTTCTGTATTGCCGATAAATCAATTTGAGTGATGGTCCACTTAAGCATCTCGTCTTGTACTTGTTTATCGGTCCCGATCATCGGACAATATCGTCCAGCTTGCAACATTATCTGATCATAGCTTGAATAATGCATGAGTCAATTATTTGCCCAAGCAGAGGCCGAGGGCGCTCTGCGGAAGCTCGGGTATGCGAAAAGCTCGCACAACGCCTACGTAATAATATTCAATACGACCTATACGAATATAAAATATGGAATTTGATTTAAATTGAGGGGAAGATTGACCCAGTTTTAAGGGTTATGATTTTGTTCCAGGAAAAGCGTTAAATATAATTTGGGATTAAAGCGAATAACAGTTGATCAACCCATTTAAAGCTAAAAATGCGAAATATAATTAAAATTAGATAAAGCTTTTATTATAGTATTTAATATTTTGGACGAGCGTATTAAGCTCTCAAGAACAAAAACTATTTTTAAGAGGGGAGTTAAGGACTAGATTTTCCTTAGTGGGAGGGATTTGAGTGGGAAACTCCTTGATGATTTTCCGAATGTTTTAGTTTGCTGCTTACCATATTGATGCGCCATATACATTTTTTTTAAATAAAAAATGTTTTTGACCCAATATAATATTTGTGATTATGTACTCGTATGCTGTGTCAACTAATTACTCGTCCCAACTCATTACAGGACTTTTTTTCCAACGGAGTTAGGACTTATGTCTCAAAAACTGTGTTATAAACTACTTATAAATAAATAAATAAAATAAATAAATACTCGTAAGAAAAAATGATCTAGTGCTAAAGGATTCAGATTGTTTTTTTTGAACAGATATATTTTATTTGGTATAATATCTAAGTATTTTGTCTGTGTCAAAGCGGTTAAATAATAAAGTTGTGTGTGAAATAGAACCAGGGCCGTGATTACAAACGCTATCTTCATCGGCAGATATCGAGACGGTATAAAGTAAAATCGATGTTTATGTACGAAAATGTGTATTTTTGTATATTTTTTTAATAATATTCGTCAGTAACTTGTAATAAAACATGTTAAGAAAAAATATTCTGTGCATATCATGTTTTTCATACAGAAAACTTCAATTCAATTGGTAGATAAAATTGAAGTCAAATGTTAACCTCCCATTTTAATACGGGCCCTCAACCCTAAACGAGTGTTTTCGACTCGATAGCTACTCTCGAGTAAAAATCATGAAAAAGAAAATCGAGAGGGGATACGTCGGCCACGTGGTGTAGTGGTGGGCGCATTTGCATAACCATGTTTTAGGTCCTGGGTTGGATTTCAAGCAGAGTCGACGGGATATATTTGTTATTAAAGGTTAAACAATGCAATGTTTCACTGTCCCTGGGCTGGTACCTGAAGCGTAAAACTAATCGTCTTAACTTCATGTAACTGATGATCGATGTACGCTAAGAGAATCCCTGGTACAAAATAAACAAACTTATTAACTATGGGTACGTTTTCTTATTATTATTATGCGACAGTTGGTTCATAGGGCAATGGATTGGTAAACCAAATGCAGCGCAGTTACATGAAAGTAAGCTAACGAGTCTAAAGATTCAAGTGCCAGTCCAGAAGTCAAACCCAGGATCTCAAAAATGATAGGCAAATGCGCCACATACACGACGAAGCGAGCTTATCTCTACTCGATTTTCTTAATCAGGATTTTTACCTGAGAGCAGCCATCGAGTCGAAAGCACTCGTCCAGGGTTCTACGAGTAGGCCTATTTCACAAACAGAACTGCATTTTTCATCCGCCCGGGCACAGAGTAATACAGTATTTAATATAAATACATACTACAATTAATGTATAAACATTATTTTTTTATTCATTTTATACGGCAAAAGTATAACAGTGTATATAAAATATAACAGTGTAACGAGTTAAGTTATTCAAAAATAAAAATCAATATAAAAAGATGGATAGAAACAAGAAAAATAAAAGTATGTATCGGTACATAAAATATATTAAAGAAGAAACATATTACAACAAAGATGAAGAACATTTTAGAGAAGTTAATATAGAAGTCTAGGTATCTACGGGGCTTATGACCTGTCATTGGCTGGTTTAAGTGGCCACTTTACACACAGTATAACATCCACCATTCTGCCCATATTTGAACATCTATAGCCCTTCAATTCTTTCATCTGTTGATGTTTGTGAAGTTAAAGATCTGAAACCTTTATTTATGCGGGTGAGATTCATGTAATTGAATTATTTCACCTACATACTAGGCAACGCCTGAAAATGTTATTTTTTCAATTTCTCTACTTATTCGTGGACCAGGTGGATTTATCAACAATATTTTGAGTTTGTCCAAATTTTCGTAGACAAGGACTGGATTCAACTCCTTGGGGAGCTGTTAATATTAGCATATTACTACAGAGATGAAGAACATTTTAGAGAAGGTAATATGGAAGTCTAGGCGTCTACAGGCCTTATAACCTGTCATTGGCTGGTTTAAGTGACCACTTTACACACTGTGTAACATACACCATTCTGCCCATATTTGAGCATCCAAATCCCTTAATTATTTTATCTGTTGATGTTTGTGAAGTTAAAGAGCTGAAACCTTTATTTATGCGGGTGAGATTCATCTAATTGAATTATTTCACCTACATACTAGGCAACGCCTGAAAATGTTATTTTTTCAATTTCTCTACTTCTTCGTGGACTAGGTGGATTTATCAACAATATTATAAGTTTGTCCAAATTTTCGTAGACATGGACTGGATTCAACTACTTGAGGAGCTGTTAATATTAACATATTACAACAGAGATGAAAAACATTTTAGAGAAGGTAATATAGAAGTCTAGGCATCTACAGGGCTTATAACCTGTCAAGTGGCCACTTTACGCACTGTGTAACATTCACTATATATGTATGTAACATTCCTAGACTTCTATATTACCTTCTCTAAAATGTTTTTCATCTCTGTTGTAATATGTTAATTTTAACAGCTCCCGGGGAGTTGCATCCAGTCGTTGTCTACAAAATTTAGACAAACTCAAAATATTGTTGATATTTGAAAGAGTCGGTATGTTTTGTATATGTGTAAAATATCTTAACAGTACTTCGTTTCATAATTATTGTCTTTTACAAATCGTTAGTACAGAACATCATAAAATATTTACATAGAGATTATTTGAATCCATCATTAAATCATTGGTATTAAAATTATTCGCGGCCTCCTGTGTGTAATGGCCAAGACGCTTGTCGCGCACACGGAAGGTTCCGGGTTCGATTCCCGATCGGGACACGAAAATTAAAATAAAATGTATCTTAAGCCTACGAGTTTTGTGCAGTAATTCAAATCAAATAACGGTAATTTATGTAATATTTACATACCTGGAATAGCGATCCGTTTGATTTCACTTTGTTTCGCGGTATTTCTAGATTCGCTCGGTACAGTATCCTTTGAATTGACGTTAGCAACTGCTTTCTCCAAAATCCTACTGAGATTCCCTTCAAACTCCTTTAAAACTTTTGATATTGTTTCTTCTATCCTTCCATCTAACTTCTCTTGATTCCTCGCGAGCCCGTTCCTTACAAAACTGCTTGAATTTTCAATCGTCGAATTAAGCTTTAAGGACGCTACTTTTGACTTTGGTAAAGATAATGAAGAATAACCTCCAAGTCCTGAGCTTTTTCCAATTGATTGGTTTTTATTCTGATTTGTCTGAAAACGCAATTTAGCTTGCACTGGTATATTGTAAAATCCTTGATCAAATGCAGATGTTCTATTGTTTCTGAAACTATCATCTTTTCCAAATACTAATATTCTATCATTTGTTTGATAATCAATTGGATGGTTAGTTGAATATAGTGTTCTTGGGTCATTTATTGGTTTCCAGCCGTTTTCGGTAGTTTGTTTATTGTAATGTGAGTGAATTATATTCAGATTTGTATCATATTTAATGGATTTAAAGGTATTTCTGTTAAATATTTTTGGTTCTCTAAAAGGTGGTTGCAGCATTGGACTTAAGAAGATATTTGGTTGTGAAAGAGCATTACAAACTGTTACCATGGCCATCTGTAAAAATAATAAATTTCACAATACTTGAGTCTGTTTAAATTATTGTTGATAAGGACTGGATTCCCCTGGGGAATTATTTAAATTAACATATAAGAATTTATACTATTTTTAGAGTATAGTCGGGTTGTGGTCTTGTGGCTAGTGTCTCGTACTCACGGGTCAAAGGTCCGCGAGTCCGAGACTACCCCAACTTGATTCCTATTTCTAACAGTGAATTATTTACAACTCGTTAAAAATGGACCTCAAAATCAAATATTGGGGTAAACCATAAGAACGCGAATATTTTATTTTTTTTATTAAATAAAAAAAATATTTTTTAAATGTCTCATTTTTGCGTCAGAACAGCAACAGGCCAAAGGCTCAATTACAGTGGTAAAATAGAGCACAGAGCATACAGGCTTGAAATAAACACCGGAAAACGAACCCAGCGAGGCAAGCGTTTTACCCACTACACCACGGGGGGTGCCAAATAATGTATGATGTAATATAAGCCCCGGAAAATTTTAAATGGATTGAGATTAATTTATTGCATTTTTTTATTTTATTTTATTCAGCCCCTACTCTCAGGTAAAAACGCTGCAAAAAGATCTCGAGTGTAGATTCGTCGACGTTATCGTGTACTGGTTGTTGAATTTAAATGGCATTCAGTTTATGTAACTAAAAAAAAATATAATACAATAAATATCAATCCACCCTATGTTATATTATCGTGCCGTGTGGATTTTCGCCTGATTTCGTAGCCTAATTATGTTTCCCGTTGGCCCGTTTCACACGTATCCCAAATCCTCACGGCACATTAAATTTGGGTGGATCGACATTATTTATCTTTTGTATTTTAGCGGGTACACTCAAGTAAAAATCATACAAAAAGAAATCGAGTGGAGATTAGTTGGCGCCATGGTGCAAATACTGGTTATTGCATTTGCCGGGCATTTAACAAATTAAAACAATGTAAAAAATGTAGCAAAACAATGGATCAATCCCCCTATGATATTTTTCGTGCCTAGTGGATTTTAACGTGGTGAGAAATGGGCCATTTTATAACACGACAATTTACGACTTATATCTGAAAATGGTCCAGAGTTGAAATGTTTTGAGGAATAATAGCAACGCAAATATTTATTTTGAAAAATGTTTTGCTTGCGGCGAAACGCGTGGGTGTCTTTGAAAAATATGGAAGCCAAAAATCCTTTGATATCCTCACCGTAATTTGAAATCCTATCAAAACTTCCATCGCGAAAATGACACTTGAAATTTATTCTTCAGAAACAAATTTGCTTTCCTATTTACTTTGAGCGCTGTAGCGAGTACAGAAGTGCTAAATCGAAAAGCGATTACTCCTCTCAAAGTCTCGAAAGAAACTGATCACAAAGCCTTCTCGTAAACTGAGTGAAATTTCAATTTGACTTTCTTCTTTCCATTAGAGTAGGTACCCGAGTATGATACAGATACTATTACCATGGGTGCTTACGTACAATGTGTGTACTTTAAGTATGTAATTTAATGCAAGACGAAGCGGTGTATCGGTGACAAGGTAACACGAATAGGCACTTCACGTTTAAATACATGTAGGAATCTTAAGTAACAGGACCCCGTTTATAATGGGAAGTCAAAAGAGTAAGTATCTTAACCTTTTCGAGTCCGAAGGTGAAAAAAATTCCCGAGTTCCTGAGGGGGGATTTTTTTTTAGATGGAAGTTGCATTTATTTAGTTAGTTGCAACTTACTTATTATGTACAAGGTTTATATTTCTTTAAGTTGTTTTTTTCTGCTTTTAAGAAGCTTCTATTTTCTCTTTCAATGTTGGGATGCTGAGGGATATTCTATGGTGGGCTCAATCAAGAACTTCTCAGCATTTGCTCTTGTGAAGAGGAAATCACTTAAAAATCTTCATAAGAAGCCTGCTTGTTGACAGTCATCAACAGGCCTTCCGTTCCACTTGAAGAGTGTTCAGCATGTACCACTTTGGTTTATTTTACCAATGTCCTGCGCTAACTTGACTGTGTAAGATACTACCTCTCGTGTGAGTTCATGTGAAGTATGAAATGATGGCGTATCACTGATCTGATGTCGCGTAGGTCGGTCCTCGTCCAAACTTCTGCATCACGCCTCCAGCTGTTGTCTCTAAAAGCTAAAAAAAAGGGCGAAGCATCAACAGGTGAGAGACATCCTGAGGTGTTTTATCCTGAGGGGGGTACCAGGAAAACTCCAACTAAAACGCTATAAATACGACTGATGTATTTTTAAATGGCATTATGATTGTCATGGGAGTGTTTATAAAACGGTTTCATAATACATATTTCTATTTTTCTGCGAAATTCATTCATTTTTTTATCAAATACTGTCGCGAGTGGATGCTGTATGACATTGTGATACTTTCACTGTGACGCGTTTACTGTGACGCATTGAATAGCACTGATTTAATGTCACGTCACTCGTTAGCGTTAAGATACTGCGGGGAGTCTGAAAAGGGGATGCTCGTAATATGTAAAGCTCGAAATCCAGTTTTTTTAGGGTTGCGGGGGGAAATAAGTCACCAAATAGCAAAAAGCACTCGTGCAAACTGAAAAACATATAAAATAATTTTAACTTTAGAACTACGAATTGTAGTGTTTGCTGTTTGCACGAGGCAAATCAAAGACATTATAAAAATGTTTGAAAAAACTCTGAATTTTCACATACAAGATACCGACGAAGATACATTGATACTTTATAGATAATCGAAGATAACTCTATTAACTTCCCATTGTAATCGGAACCCAGGTATATATATATATAAATTCACTTGTGCATACACTTACGATAATTGAATTTTCATTATTTATTTTTAATAATGATTTGTTAATACAATATTTGCAATTTGCTTTTTAATTCTTAAATTTTTTCATATTTATTTTATACCTACTGTTTTTTTTTTCAATGCATATTTTTATAGGTAAATATTAAGGTTACATTATATTAATATTAATCTCTTTTTTATGAGGCAAAGTTTTACTTTTGATTTCAAATTGAAGCATGGCTTTTGTTTAAAAAAAATATCCATATTTATATATCATTTGTAGTTTAGTAAAAATTATTGTAGTTAAACGACATAACTAATTAATTAAGTAATTTCTGCTTAATACTAAAAGCTAGTAAATAATTTGCCTAAAATTATAACTGAGTCAGTATCTATAATTTTAAAAAATCTCCGAATTCTTTGATAATATTTACAATCTACGCCTCGGTTAACAGATGGATTTTAGTGTTCAGCGATTAAGATTTTTTATTATAGAATTAGCGTTTATTTTGTAGAACTCCGTATAATAATTTTACAAAACAAAATAAATTAAATGAGTAGACTCAAATCAGTGTTTGATTTATATATTCAGATTTATATTATTGTTTTGTTTACAATATGTTTGTTTTGTCCCAACTCAACCCAGAACTTTTAGCTCTATGGAG
This sequence comes from Micrasema longulum, assembly GCF_059751315.1. NCBI lineage: Eukaryota > Metazoa > Arthropoda > Insecta > Trichoptera > Brachycentridae > Micrasema > Micrasema longulum. Next base: position 175,624 of record NW_028279457.1, on the reverse strand, counting down.
TCTCAAAGTTTCGCGTTTAAGTAAATATTTTTCTCAATATTTTTATTTTCATAAATTTATACATTCGTCATATCCATTAGGTACCTATCTTGTTGCTAAGAAATGGTGTTAACTTCAGAACTAAAAGACTTTCTCTTTTGTTTTAAATACCATTTCTTTGTTTAGAACACTGTCCATTTAAACAATTAACATCATCTCCAAGAAGCGAACAATATGTTGTTAAAAAAGTGAAAATTAAAAGCCTTTTATTTGTACGAAGTCTAGATAAACACATAAGCAATAAATTTGGATATAAGCTCTTACCAAAAAAGTTTACTTTACGAATTTTTATTTTATTTTATTTTTTATTTATTGGGGATATCAACAGTAATACATGTAATACAAATATAACAAATAACATATACAGAGAATAAAACCAATGACAGATATCCACAGAAATACATTAAATACACGTACAATACATACTAGTGTGTTTGTGTGAGTGTAAGTGAGTGAGAGGGTGGGTGTGTGGGTGTTATATTGGAAAGAGGGTGTCAGGTATCGAAAATATAAATATATATAAAATATTAAGAAATAGAGATAAAATTTAATAAAATAAAATAAAACTTTATTATTGAAACTAAGTATAAGACAAAAAAGAATGTTTTAAGACGCGCATTTTAAATGTTATTTTTTTACAATCAAATGGATCAATAAGGGGAAAGTTCAAATTATATTCACTAGCAAAACGTATAAGTGGAGAGTTCTGGGCATAGTTCGTACGAACTGCTGGCACATGAAATAGAGAGCTCGACGTGTGACGGGTGCGGTAGCTGGGGACATTTAATGATAACTCTGACAAAAGAGCCGGACTATCAAGGCGTCCACTGAGTATGTCATGAAGCACCCCCATGTCCAACAGTAGACGGCGATCTTCTAAAGTAAGCAAGTGGTGTTTTTTGCAGGAAGACATATAATTGAGATCGGTATACCTGCATCTCCAGTTAAGATGTCTAAGAAATGTCCATTGAATTTTCTCAAACTTTTCTTTATGTGTGACATATTGTGGAGACCAAACAGAAGAGGCATACTCGAGCAAACTGCGAACATGAGCAAAGTAGACCATTTTAATACACGCGATATCATTAAATACCTGACATGTACGAAGTACAAAACCAAGGTTTCTATGTGCACGGGTCAGTATGTCATCGAAGTGATTCTCAAATGTAAGTTTGCTATCAAGAATAACACCCAGATCGCGTACGGTATCAACTCTCTGAACAGGTTGGTTTGATAATATATAATGATATGGGATTGGATGTTGACCTCGCGAAAAAGAAATAAGCAAACACTTTGATACATTGACGTTAATACGATTTTTCAAATAGTATTCTGTCAAACGGTTTAGATCATCTTGAAGTTTAAGACAGTCAAGGGGATTCTTAACTTTGAAGTATATTTTTTTATCATCTGCGTACATCAAAAATCTTGCGTTCATAAATACAACATAAATATCATAGAGATACGCATTGTAAAACAATGGTCCCAAATGTGAACCCTGGGGTACTCCGGAGGAAATATCAGCAAACTCAGATCGAAAACCACCAAGAACAACAGCTTGGCTTCTATTGCTGAGATAATAAAAAAACGAATATTAATGTAATAATTATGATTGAATAATACACTTTTTATATTTATTTTATTTTTTACCTTGATGCAATGGCCACAAAAATATGTGCTCTAATAATATTTATAATAATAACATTGTATGCATATTTCATTTCAAACTAATTTAATTATTTATTTATTTATTGTTATATACAGCGTGTTCTTTAAACCCTGTCACACCCGAAACCACGATGATTAGTATGGGTATTACATATTAGCATATTTAAAAAAATAATTAGAATGAAGAATTTTTTTTTAAATAAAATATTTAAAAAACAAATGGTTGCTGACTTCTGCCGGGAAGAAGCGAGGGGGGCGTGGCCGCGCGGTTGACAGTGTATCAGACTTCCCCCTCCCCCTTTCTCGTATCTCCCGTGCAGAAGTTAGCTACCAGTTGTTTTATTTGATATTTTATTTTTGTCAATTTTATTCATTCAAAAAATATATTTTAATGGGCCAATATGTCTTCTTGCTCATACTGAACATCGTGGTTTCGGTGTGACAGGGTTTGAAGAACACCCTGTATACGGCATAAGCCAATTACAACAGTTACATGAAGATACATAAATACAAAAAACTGAACAAAAAAAACATAAAACTATGTAGCAAAGACAAACAAGGGCAATACAATGATGGTATACAATATATTCATAAAAACGATAGACATAAGACTTCGAGCTAAACCATGCCAATCCAACTTTATCTAACACTGTTTTAGTAAATATATCCCAAAAAATTCCAAGTCGTGTGATGAATTGACTAATCTATATTTTCTGGACATTGGGGCATAAAAACAAAAGTTCCTCTTCGAAGATTTAATAAACAGCAGATTTTGACTTCTGGTGACATGGTTGGGAACATGAAAATATTTTTTTTGCGACAGAGATGGGACATCACGTAAAGCATTAAGTATTTTGAAAATGCATATAAGGTCCATCTCAGTTCTACGTCTCTCCAATGAAGACGGATTAAGAGATTGCTCTATTTCAAAATACGAATAATTACCCCTTTGTAATCCGAGCAACCATGCCACTTTTCTTAGAAAACGGTATTGGACAAACTCGTTATGGTCAATATGAGTCCCGTAGAATGGATACCAAATAGGAGAAACGTATTCTAGATGGGGTCGAACTAGTGAGCAATAAAGATTTTTGATGCTATTAATATTTTTGAAGTCCGTCATCATTCTATTGATAAAACCGAGAAGTTTGAGAGATTTGTTTACAATATTATCAATGTGTTCACGATAGGAGAGTTTACTATCTAAAGTAATGCCAAGATCCTTTTTTGACGAAACCATTGAAAGAGAAGTATTTTTTAGTTTGTAGTTGAATTGTATAGGTTTTTTTCGTCACGAAAAATATATTATTTTACATTTGTCAATGTTAAGTTGAAGAAAATTGATATCGCACCATTCATTAAAACAAATAATATCGTGTTGAAAACGAATACAATTATTGGAAGATTCAATAAATTTAAGTATCTTGTTGTCACTTGTAAAAAGTCGGAATTTTGTATTTTGAAAAGCATTGATAATATCGTTTATAAAAATATTAAATAATAATGGAGCAAGGTAGTTACTTCCTTGAGGTACCCCAGAAGTAACAGTGATTGGAGAAGACAGGGAATTATTCATTTGAATCAACTGTTTTCTTTCACTTAGGTAAGACCTGAAAAATGATTATAAAGTATTTTTTATACCAATGGCTAGTATTTTAGTGTGATTGACTTTATCGAAAGCTTTAGAAAAGTCTATATAAAGCACATCAGCCTGAAAATTGTCTTTAAGAGCACAAGTGATAGCAGTAGTATAAGCAAGCAGATTGTTTGTAGTGGATTTGGCAGCTTTAAATTCATGTTGTTGATCTATCAATACATTTTTGAAAACAGGTGTTATTTTTTGTTGTTGTTAATAGATTCAAATATTTTTGGAACAATTGATAAAATTGATATGGGTCTATAATTTTTGACATCAAACTTGTCGCCAAACTTAAAAATTGGCCTGATATATGAAGTTTTCCAAGAATCAGGAAATATGCCACAAGAAAGAGACATACTATACAATATACAAATGGGTGTTGACAAAATAAATTTGCATATATTATGTAACAACAATTCAGGCTCACCATCAAGATCAATACATTTTTTCCTGCTTAATCTGTTAAACAATAAAATACTTCACCAATAGATATTTTACACTTACTAATACCTACAGTATCTATATAATTCAGGGAAGGGTTATTTGGAGCAAAGGAAATATTGTTAACAGAATATACAGAAGAAAAATGATTAACAAAAAGATCTGCAATATCCTGACTACCAGTAATGTGAGTAGCATTAGATATCATACTTGAAGTAATATCGCTTTTAAATTGTCTTTTGCGATAAATTGCCAGATTCCTGTCTTAACCTTAAATTAAATTAAATAAATGTTGTTACCCATATTATGTTCTTTTATGGCCTTATATATAAAGGGTGTTCTGTAAACCCTGTCACATCTGAAACCACGATGATCGGTCTGAGCAAGAAGACATATTGGCACATTAAAATAAATTTTTAGAACGAATAAAATTTTTTAAAACAAAATATTTAAAAAACAAATGGTTGCTAACTTCTGCTGGAGAGAAACGAGGAGGGGGGAGTCTGACACACCGTTAACCACGCTGCCGCGCCCCCCTTGCTTCTCCCCTGCAGAAGTAAGCAACCATTTGTTCTTTTTAATATTTTATTTTTACAAACTTTCTTCGTTCTAAATATTTTTTTAAATATGCCAATACGTCTTCTTGCCCATACTGATCATCGTGGTTTCGGATGTGACAGGGTTTAAAGAACACCCTGTATATGTGTATTTATACACCAAATATTTTTTTTGTTGAAAATGTTTTATAAACAGAATTACTTTTATCAAAAAAATAAAATATAAATTAGAACGTTACGTAAACATAGTTCTTGAATGTCATTAAGACATTTATTACAAACGTGTATTTTTGTAAAATAAAAAATCATTGCTCGAAAAGATTCATAGGTATTACTGATTCCACAATAAATATTAAGTCTCTTTCTGGCGGTAAGGACATGCCAGAACCGGAACCGAGTTGTGGTCCTGTGGCTAGTGTTGTAGACCAGTTCAAATCCCACTCTACCACAACTCGACTCTCATTTTCTAAAAGTGAGTTATTTATAACTTCTTAAAAATAACCCTCGAATTTTCAATATTTGGCTAAATCACAAAAACGCAAATTGGAGCCAAGATTGGGAGAATTCCGTATGCTGTACAAATTTAAAATACCCCACAAAACAATAATCGGGTTGTGGTCCCGCGGCTAGTGTTGCGGATTCACGGGTCAGAGGTCCGAGGTATGAATCCCACTCTACCCCAACTTGAATACCATTTTCTAATATTGAGTTATTTACAACTCGTTGAAAATGGACACAAAAATCGAAATATTAAGAACTTAAAATAAATTTAATAATAAAAACGCAAATATTTACTTTTTTCTTTAAAAAAAAAAGATGAAAAATAAAAACATGGAGCCTCTACGTGGGTATCTACGTACATTCACGGTATTTACTCAAAGGTCTTTCAGTCAGTGCGTCGATTGCAAATAACCAAAATCTCTTTGATAATAAATCGAATATAATTAATATAAAATTATCATAAAATAATCTCCATAAAAAAATATAATCCCATACTAAAGGAATATCAAAAGGATATCAAAATACGCGCGAGGAAGTCACATTCGCCTCTATCTCTACACTGCCTATGGGAGTAAAGCCAGGGTTGCCATTTTATTTCAGCCACAGATTAAAACGTACAAAAATACCAGCGCATGCGCCGTAGCCCTGACGCTTCTAAATTGCCGGCTCGGCTACGGCTGTCAGATTGTCAATTCAAACTTCAAATTTCAGATCCATTTCATCATAAACAAAAAAATATTGTGTTGTTTACCTCGAACGCTATTCGTTTAGCTTCATAGAACACAATCTGTTAATATGGAGAGTAAGTCTATTTGATATTTTGACGCATTTAAACGTAATATACGTATATATTTTCCTTGATTTAACCTTAAAAGTACAATAAATTTAAAGTTTGTATTTTTTATTTGAATAATTGATTAATAATGTTCAAACGCTTCACATATGTAAATTATATTTATAAACAACACGTAGTAATGAAATATATTGCGATCTGATACTTTCGTGCTGTTTTGCTGATGTGTTTTACAAAATGCCAAAAAATACCTCAAAGGTATAACATTTTCAAATGTGTTTTAAATTAAAATTGGGATTTTCTAATATTTTTGTAAGGTATAATAAATATATTATGTCAATGCTTTAAGAGCTGAAATGATTAAACGACAGATGTGCAAAAAATGCGATATTGACTTTCTTTTATAATTTATCTTGAAAAGGTTTTATAAAGGCTTTATATTTCAGGCTTACATAAAAACTATATATTTATAACTAACCCAAGTATCAAAGGATATACTTTTGTACTTTTCGAGTTGTGAGTTAGTGTCAAAAGAAAATTAAACCGCTCTCATGTAAAGTTGAAGAAAATCACATGAGTCGTTGTTCTACAATCATGAAGAATTGTTTGTTGGTTTGAATCTAGGAATAAAAAAGTGTTTTTAATTGTTTCATTGTTTTCATATAATTTAGTTACAATGTATTTCTCACTAGAAAATCCTATGCCGAGGAATAAACTTCACAGGTGTTTATTAAACATTATAAATATACAGTAAATGCACTAGTAATATTTGGTACAGTGCATCGCGCTGTTGTCCATAGACGTCCATAGAACTTAACCATAAATCCTTGTGTATTAAAAATCTTTTTTTTTATTAGTCCCGTATACTTTCTGAAAGAGTATAAAAAGATCTTAAATACAAGGTATATGCTATCTTTGGCCATATGCCATTTTCATTTATGGTAGCGATTGTAAGTTGTCAGTTGTTGCTTGGGTTATAATACCTTTTATTGTTATTTTGTTCCTATTTTTATTGTATTCCATTTGGTTAGGCCGTTTGAAAATGTGTCACAGCGTAAATAAATTCCTATACCTGTCTCCTTTTCGCTCGCGCACTTGAATCCTGTCCCTTTTGCACCTTTATAGTTCCAAAACTATTTAGTTGATTATTTTGCCACCTGGGGTCAGTGTTCACTTTGACTTCGATTGAAGTACATGTTTAATCGCTAATCGACTGTCAGTACAAAGACACATCGCAAAACATAAAACCAATAATTTATTTTAATAAACTGCCGCGAAAAACATATTTAATAAAAAACGAAAATGAATTTACGGTGTGGAGTTTTGCCGCTTAATCTGTGAAATAAGAAAACTACAAAAAGGGTCAGTCCATTCACTCCATTTCCTTGTAATCCATTTGCGCTGTGACATTTACAAAATTGAATATACCTACTGTCGAGAACCAGCTCACGCATCGCCACCATTTATTTTCACTTTTTCTTTATTTATAATATTTATTTATATATTTATGTACGATTTCTCTTTAAAATTTCAAAAAAATCAATTAAAAATAATACCTCATTTTAGGTGAAGATCCAGCAATCGAGGCTGCCTCACAAGAAACTGTTAGCAATGAGATTATTAACAGTGAAACTCCGGAGCAAGAAACAGGCCCCACAGAACCTATTGAACAGCCCTTTGAGGAGCAATCAACTCAAGAAGGGCTCGGAGATGTGCCGGAAACTCCTGCAGAAGTTCAGGAGGAGACCAGCACCGCAGAAGGAGAGGCTGTTCCTCCACCAGTTGCACCCCCGAGCAAACCTGAAGAGTTTTCCGTGGAGAAAGTCCTAGATCGGAGAGTGAGGAATGGTCGTGTCGAATATTTACTCAAGTGGAAAGGCTATTCAGAGTAAGTTATTTAATTCATATCCGCAAACGTCGTCACATCATGACACAAAAAATGTGGCATTCTGATAATGTTTTGCTCTGAGTCTTAGACATCAGTTTGGATTTAAACGAGCACTAAATAAATAGCCCAGGTGTCATTGTATGTTTTTTTTCAAAAGGAATAGCCCGCTAAGCACCAATTTCAAAGACTTTTCAGCAGCTAGGAAAGAGTGGATATGGAAGGAAGTTATTAAAATACACTACAACACTCAGACCTATAGAGAAAAAATATTTCTTGTATTTATTTATTGCAACTTCAAAGCTCTGTTGTTTTTGTGTTTTGTTTCTTATATTTTAATTTTTACTTTATTTATAATGTAGCAAGGACAATGGTTCGTTAATTAATAATAAATAAATGAGATTTGAATCGGGTTGTGGTCCTGTGGCTAGTGTCTCGGACTCACGGACCAAAGGTCCGTGGTTCGAATCCCACTCTACCCCAACTCGATTCCCATTTTCTAATAGTGAGTTATTTACAACTCGTTGAAAATGGCCGTCAAAATTGAATATTTGGGTAAATCATAAGAACGCAAATATTTCTTTTTTTATAAAAAAAAAAAAAAGAGATGAAGTTTATCTGGTTTATTATGCTGTGTATTCTTTGTCCTTCCTTCTGATGTTTCTGGTGCATCCGCCCAGATGATGGACGCTGCAAATCTGCCCAAAATGTCAGCAAGAAGAACAAACTACAATCATAGCATAATAACACAGAAAAATATCATCACCGAAAGGCCATAATTTATACATTTTACAAAAATATATTTTTCTACCAGTTAATGTGTATTTTTTTTTCTCTTTGAAAATCTATATAAATTTTCCACAACTCGTTTGATTTGATTATAAGTTCAGCCAAGAACTGATGATCCCTTGTATCGTCCTTATATGACAATATTTATTCAATTTTACATAAGAATCTGTAAGTACCAGTTGCACCAAAAAAAAAGATCTCGGTGGCCAATTGTGATCACCTCTTCGAGAAATAACACGGTCAGGATACTTTTCTTGCAAAATTGCGATGGTTTTGTTGCTTGTGTGGCACGTAGCACCGTCTTGTTGAAAATAAACGTCGTCCACATCAATATCTTCCAATTCCGGCCATAAAAAATCATTAATTCACCGTCTTGTTGAAAATAAACGTCGTCCACATCAATATCTTCCAATTCCGGCCATAAAAAATCATTAATTATAGCTCGGTAGCGCAATCCATTCACCGTAACAGTTGCACCAGCCTCATTTTCGAATAAGTAAGGTCCAATTACACCGCCAGCCCAAAAACCACACCAAACAGTGACACGTTGAGGATGGAGAGGCTTTTCAACAATCATTCTTAGATTTTCCGAGCCCCAAACTCGACAATTCCGCTTATAAACTTAGCCTCCGAGGTAAAAATGGGCCTCATCACAGAAGATGATTTTCTGATGAAAATCCGGATCATTTTGATGCATTTCGAGGACCCAATCAACGAAGATACGACGTTGCTGGTGATGGGCCGGCTTGAGTTCTTGTGTTAACTGAACTTTAAAAACCTTAAGACCTAAGTCTTTATGCAAAATACGGTGTAATGTCGTTTGTGGAACGCCTAATTCCAAAGATCGACGAGGAATCGGCAAACGTGGGTGTTCATCAACACTATGGGCTGCAGATATATTCTCAGTTCTTGAGCGACGCACACGGTTTCAATTCTTTACATCACTAACTTATCCCAACAGCTCAAATTTTTTCACCAGTTTCACTATTGCCGGCCGAGAAGGTGCTTCACGACGACCCAAAAGTGCTTTAGTTTTCCAAACTGTGACTGCAAAATTTCCACCATTTTTGTAGTGAATTTTAACAATTTCAATGCGTTGTTGAAGCCTGTATCGTTCCATTTTTAGTAATGGCGCAGTTTTTACTTGTCAAATGTCAAAAGATGACGGCTTCAAAAGTGACAGCTGCCCAAATAGCGGGCTATTCAAAATGAAACATCTTGTTGGAAAACTCTGTATGTACTTTGCCTATCAAGAATCTGAGAATGTTATTTCTTCACATCATAAGATGACACTAATCAAAACTATTGATACAAAATAGTCTTAAACTACAGAGCTTACTTTATTTTGGCATCTTTTTCAGTGAAGATAACACTTGGGAACCAGAAGACAATTTAGATTGTCCTGAATTAATATCAGCCTATGAGGAAGCACGTACAAAACGAGAAGCCTTAGAAAAGAAGGAGAGAAGAAAGCGAGCTCATATTCCTATTGGGGATGAGAGATTCAAAAAGAACAAATCCATTGAGGTGATAACTACTTTCTTTCACTAACTACTGATTTATAAAAAAAATTAATGCCAATTCAATGTTTGATTATTTATTTCAATTAAAAAAACATTTAACAGCTTTTTATAAAAATAAAAACTTTATCATACAGCTACAAACTCAATTAAAAAACATCACAGTTGATTGTGGAGGTATTTTATTATACTCTATTAGATAGTAGCTATTTGTTATTTCATGTAAAAACATATTATTAAATGGATTTACACACACGGATTTACACACAAAAATTACAAATATTAAACAAAGAATACTTTAAAGTGAATTTGAATACTGGTGAAGACAGAGAAGGACGAGTGACCTGTTACGTGCCCTTATATAGGTCCATTGGGCACTGCGGCCATAGACAACAACACATCCTTGTCTCTCACTCTCTGGTCCCCGCACACTTCCCCCTCAAGATAACGCTATGGAAGAAGAGTGGGGGTAGTCTCCAGCATTTTGTATTAGCTAAGGTCTAAGGTTATTTCAAAACTAAATTTTATACGCCTACTTTAAAACATTTATACATTCATTATGTCTAATCACATTTTTATTTTCTACCACAGGAAGAAATAAAACCGCGTGGATTCGATCGCGGATTAGAACCAGAAAAAATTGTTGGGGCAAGTGATATCACTGGAGAACTGATGTTTTTGGTAAAATGGTGAGTATTGTCGATTTGCATGCATGATTCATGCATCTGCATAGTGTATTTTGCTAGTGATAATTACTTTAATTTACGAATTCATCACACAGCTTTCCCTTCACAAAAATACCTAGAAGTTATTTCTACTGGCTATGCCTTGGGTAATATATTTGATAAATGTTTTTCAGGTATGACTGTGATGAGTTAGATTTGCTGCCAGCCAAACTTTTGAATCAGCGCATTCCAGAATTTGTGATTGGGTACTATGAGGAGAAATTAGGATGGGGGAGAGTGAGAGATGGTGCCAGGGTTCCGAGAGAGATACCTGATCCTCCGGAGACTCAAGAACCAGCTCCTGTCAACTCCACAACCAGAAATAATAGCCCCGATGCTGAAACTACAGTAACTGAGGTTATTTATTTACTTATTATAGGGGATATGGGCCTTATAGTCCCCTTGAATGGTATTCTGAATATTCTCTACTCCCTAAAGAGTGTTAATTTGGAGATTTTTATATTTTTTATGCGTCAACACATTGCTTATATAACTACACTTATGGTTAAACGCCAAATTGTGTTTAAAACTGTTTAAAAAACTGAAAAAAATGTATACGGTTTGGTCAATTCAACCTAACAAAGTGTTTTGGGAAATGCTTAAGGTCGCAATAATGTTCTAAATAAAAATCATTACGTTCAATTTGACGTGTTCATATTTATTTGACATTTGTGTGGCCAGATATTAAGCAAAGTGTGAACGCATGCCAAAAATATAAATCCTTAAATTAATCACTCTCTAGAGAGTAGAGAAGATTCAGAATAGCACCCCTAACGTACTTTGATAGTTGAAGATGTATTCTTCGCCGTGATTCTTTGAGAGAACTGTTTAAACAAATAAATATTATGACAGTGTACAGCCAATACATTTATGAAAATATTCTGTATTTGTGTAAAAATAAGGATAAATTGATATCTACACAATGTAGGTTAAGTTAAGTTATCAGATCATTAGTACTGCATACTCTTCTACAATAAAATCCTGACAATGTCTTAAACGTGGAGATCATAAATTTAAACAATACGTATTTGTAATATATAAAATATGTGCTTTGTGAAAAGGTCTATTACATCATAAATATGTATTCGGGTGACATCCGTGCTGACATGGCATATTTTTTTTTTTTTAATTACGTTTTTTGATACATTTTTTCAATACGGCAATCAATGTCAGGATTATTGTTTTTTATTATTGACTTTTAATAAGTGCACAACTATATGTTTATTGATAAATACATAATGTGTTGAAAATACCTACCTTCTAATAACATACAAAGTGATCAATCAAACCTCTCGTACACGCGTTTGTCTAATATTAATGTAAAAAAAATAATTGGGACAGGAATGTTGTGTCTCATAAAACGAAAAAATCAAAATGGACACCATGTTATTGGAACAATAGGCGTCATCTCTCTGTAACTACATATGTGCATCTACCATCTTCCAGGAATTATCAAACAGCCAGTAGGCCACGTGGGGGCAGTATTTACCTGCAATCTACAAAAGCTACTCTTTGGTCATCTATTTTTATTTTGTTAACCATAATGTTAAAATAGTGTTTTATTTAGATTTTTATTGCTTACTTTTTAGCATGAACACTTGACAAATTTACTGCTCTGTACTATGTTAATGTTTATTTTTTGTAAATTTATTGATATCATTTTAAGTTCCTAAAATTCCACTCGTCCGTGCTATCTAGCTTTTATATGTTAATGTTATCACCATACCTATTTGTAAATGGAGTCTAGAATTCCAATGGTCCATGCGCTCTGTGTAGCTGCAAGAAGTGCCGGGATATTTATTTACTGTAGGTGATTTTCACAAAAATGGCACTATGTAAATTATCCAACTATAATATAATACATGCCTTCATTGAAAAAAAACTGCTTGTTATCTTTGTGACATCATATTTAGCCTCCAAATCTAAGTCTTCGCGAGACGGAGCTACTAAGTAAAGGGCTTTAGACCTAGAGATTCTAAAAATGAGTCTTGCTGGGACGTTCAATCGACTGTAGGCGAGTCATTTTTCATCTAATTGTGGACAACTATCGATAGTGTAATGAACCATATCTGACAAATTATTATGGTCTGAAGCCACTGCTGGAGAGGATTTTTTTCTCGCTCTTGTGCTAGTTTTATTTATTTATTCACACTCTTTATCAAAATACAATTCCATGTTCACTTTGCCCAGCTAACAAGGGTACATACCCCGTTCCAAGCTAGGCAATTACATTTTAATATATTATAATAGTTAACAAATTAATATAGAGCACAGACAAACAAAATATAAACTTATTCGGATACACATTTTGATTCATATACATACAGACATACACATATATACACACACATATATATATATATATATATACACATATATACACATGTACATACACACACACGTACATACACCCATGCGCATACACATACATACATTCATAAAAACATAGACAATTTATTTATGCGAAACTTCATGGTTGTCATCTATAAATATTTATTTTTTTAAATTATTCCTTATTTTTTATATTTTATTTTTGACATCCAGTAAGGTTCTCCAATCCGTGGCATGGATCAACTTTTCTGACAATAACAACATTTCATTTTTTAGTAACAATGTTTTCACTATTTATTCACTCATTTAAAATACTAAAACTTGTAGTAACTGGTTTTAAATCTGTCATTGAAATTTTCAGGAAAATGTTGAACCTGAGGCAGCACAGGAAGTTGAAGAAACTGACAAAAGTATAGACGCGTTTCAACCAGTGATTTCAAAAACAGAATCGTTTGCCACTGAAAAAAATAGACCTTTACCCATGGATGAGTCAATAGACCTACCAACTGATCCTTCACTGGAGCAATCTATTGCAGAGTGATGACTTAAAATTATTTATTTATTTATACAAAAAATTATCATGAAATTTAAATTTTTAAATGAAAAATCATATTTTTACAAACTGTGAAAATAAAATCTATAATTTTACAAATTAAAGCATTGCTTTTATTACTAAACTATTTTCCAACATAATTTTATTATTTATTGTGTAATTCAAACAAGTTGTATAATAATTAATAGGTTCTCGGTGTTTCCCGACGGATAGACAGCGTTATCTTAGCATTTTTACATCGGGCAATACTACAGGCTTGAAATGACAGTATGTGTTATTCCACCAAAAACGACATATTTTTTATAGCCTTAAACATATCGAATTTCAGGCAAATAAGAAATATTTGTGGGGAATTTTACTGCATTACTTTTTTTTTTAAATCTGCACATAGAATTCTTGTAAAGGCTTAAGGTGACCATGCTGTCGAAACATCACCATAATCTCTGCTCTGCACCATGGTCAGCTGGGTGTAAGTATATGAGCTCCTCGAACCCAACAAAACCATCACGTTAGAGGTGGGTAAGACCCTGTCACCGAAAAGATATGTGTCACTTGATCTTTATCTTTTAAGTGACCGAATCTTTTAAGTAGTTCAATTAAACTAATGTATCTTTTGCTCATTTGGCTTATTAAGGTCATCATATCTTTGTATCTTTGAATGTTTCCATGACTGATTTAAGCTGTGAGCAACTCGATAAACTTGAACGACTTCAGAATACATGCATAAGGTACATTTTTGGTCTTAGGAAATATGACCACATTTCTGATTATCGTAGGCAACTGAAATGGCTCAAAATTAGACAGCGGAGAGACTATCACTCCCTCTCACTTCTGTTCAATGTACTTCATAGTCCTAACGCTCCTATATACCTGTGTGAAAAATTTCAACGCTTATCAGTTCATGGTTTACCTCTTCGTTCTCATTCTCAAGGCACTCTCTTAATACCCATACACAATTCCTCTTTCTTCTCTAACTCATATAGTGTCCATGCGGCTCGACTGTGGAATCATCTCCCATCCACCATCAAAGATGTTACTACATTATCTCTGTTTAAATCACGTCTGAAGAAACATCTCCTTTCTCTTCCTTAATCTCTCCTCCTTTCCTTTTTCCTCTTTCCTCTTTTTTCCTTTTTCCCATTGAGTAATAGTTTCGATTTAAGGTAATTTATAAACAAATACGTTTATTTCTATTTTTATATATCTTTAAATTTTTAATCTTTTTTTTCTATTGAATATGTTCTGTAACTTGAATAATAAAAATAAAACTTTTATTTTATCGGTTGGTTGGAAGAAATTGCCATTTGGCAATAAGCCCGCCAATGTACAAATAACATTATGTACAAAAAGTTAAATAAATAAATATCTTATATTATCGTATCATTTGTTTCTTTCGGGTCTCTAGTTCGTTTAGTTCTTTTGTTCACTTGAGAGGAGTGTGTGCGAGTGCGAGATAGAAGCTAGATTTCTGCATGTCCTGCAGCTACAAAACAAATGAATGTTTGAAATTCTAGCATCCTTGTAGTGCTTGAAATAATTTAATATATTTCAATTATTTAAAAAAAGACAAAGTAAATTATTTTTTAATTAAGTGAATAATATATAGTCAGCCTCGCGATGCAGTAATCAGCACGTTTGCCTACCATGAAAGAGGTCTCGGGTTGACATGAAATATTTCAAAGTATCTGGACTGCCAAGTGAAGCGTAAGACTGATCATCTTACCTTCATGTAAAAAAATAAAATATTCGAGATTCGCTGCGATTGGTGTACCAATGCAGTGTCTTATTTTTTTTTTTACATTTTTTTTTTGCACCACAACAGGCCAGGAGGCCTAATTACAGTGGTGAATTACATCACAGAGCACTCAGGCTTGAGAAAAATCACATTTTAATTTTTGTGTTCTCACCGGGAATCGAACCCGGAACCTTCCGTGCGTGAGTCAAGCGTCTTGACCACTACACCACGGAGGTCGCAACATGTTTACATTACAGGATATCGCTATCAACACAATTGATGCATTTGAGTCGAGCATTGGAGGAAAAATAGCCGCAATACGAAAAGAGACACGACAAAATAATTTTGCAACATGACAAAGCTCAGCCACATGTTGCAAGGCCAGTCAAAACATATGTACTTGGAAACGCTTAAATGGGAGTCCTCCCCACCTGCCGTATTCAGCATGCATTGCTTTTTCCGATTACCACTCTTCCGATCGATGGCTGAGCAGCACTTACATTTTTATGAAGATGCCAAAAATTTACTCGATTCGTGGATAACCTCAAAAGATGAGTCCTTCTTTCGAGATACTATTTGTATGCTGCCGGTAAGATGGGAGAAAGTATTCACTAACGATGAACAACACTTTCAAAGACATGTTCTTTACTCATTTAAAAAAAATAAAGTATTAAAGTCGGTTGTGGTACTGTGGCTAGTGTCTCAGACTCACGGTCCTCACGGATCAAAGGTCCGTGGTTCGAATCCCACTTTAACCCAACTCGATTTCCATTTTCCAATAGTGAGTTATTTACAACTCGTTGAAAATGGCCTTCAAAATTAAATATTTGGGTAAATCATAGGAATGCAAATATTTCTTTTATAAAAAGAAAAAACAGCGGGACCAATATATTTATTGCAACAGAGAGGGAAAACAATGGAAGTCCATGCATTTATAGGCATTGGCTGGTTCAAGTGACTCCGTAGTGTAGTGGTTAAGACGCTTGACTCACGCATGGAAGATTCTGGGTTCGATTCCCGGTGAGAACACAAAAATCAAATGTGATTTTTCTCATGCCTGGATGTTTTGTTCTGTAATTGGGCCTCCTGGCCTCTTGTGGTGTTGTGCAAAAAAATATAAAGACTACTTTACACACTGTGTAACATTCACCATTCTGCCTATATTTAAACATCCACATTTCTTGAACTCTTCCGTCTGTTGACTTTTGCCTAGACTTCCATATTCCCTTCTCAAAAATGTTTTCCCTCCGTTGCAAAAAATTTAGACCTTAAAAACTAACTACCTAGGGAGTAAAATTCAGCCTATCTACAAACATTTAGACATACTCAAAACATTGTTTCTCATTTAGTTTATCTCATACCTTGACAGAGGAACAGTTATGTTCCGAATCCGAAAATGGTTGATATATTCCTTCTTTTGGCTAGAATTACTACAAATTGATAAAATTTCTACTTAAAATATGCTTAAAAACGCTCCTTTAGAACGTCTTCATTATAGTTTCAGTTCATAGGATTATGAACACAATTTGAGTTGTCTCCCAAAGACCAATAAAGAATCTAAACTTTTAATTTTATATTGCATTTTAACACATTGTCGTCGGGACACGGCATTTGCCGTTTTTCGCGGACTGTCGGTCAACCGCGGGACACGGCAAATGCCGTTTTTGTCGACTGTCGGTTGTTGGCGGGAAACGGCATTAAACGGGTTTGTTATCAGCGTGAAATAAAACGCCTTGAAGGGTGATTTGCTACCTGGGGTGCTAGGCGACAGTCTGTCGACGTTATTTGAGATGCCTTGTCCGGATTGGCTAGTGTGCCACTTGTAAAGGCGTCGCCAGAAATCTAGAGTTTTATGCGATCTCAATCTCCAGTTTAGTTTGAGTCATTTCACGTATTGGACTATTTTTCATACCGCTCGCACTGTTTTGTTTACTGTTTGGTATTTTCTTATTTGAATATATTAGCATTGTATAGGACGTTACCCCTACAAAAATGTCTTTACAAGCCAATGATAGTGACGATGAAGTGTATGCCGACAATTTATCTAATTGTTCATGGAATGATGACATTGAAGAGTTGTCAGACAAAGAACCGAGTGATGATGAACAAATACCAAGACCTAGAACGTTTCACCGTCGCACTATTGAAAGTGATTCTGATTCGGAGACGAGCTCAGATGAGGATGTGGACGAGTGGTCATCGTTTGATAATCCTCCAGTTCTGGAATCGTTTTTAGGCCGCTGCGGTTTGAATTCAAATGTCCATTGTCCTCAAACTGTAAGTGATGCGATAGAGTTATTTATCGGTGATGATTTGTTTGAATATTTTATAAACGAATCTAATAGATATTACCACCAAAACTCACATAATTACAAATTATATAAAAAATCGGGAAAGTGGAAAAATATTACTTTGAAAGAAATGAAAAAGTTTTTGGGGCTGATTATTTTGATGGGACAAGTTCGAAAGGATATAAGGGACGAGTACTGGTCTACTGAACCAACAACCGAAACTCCTTATTTTGCTAAAACGATGTCCAGAGACCGGTTTCGGCAGATATGGAAAGCGTGGCATTTTTCTAACAATGAAGAAATCATAGATAGTTCCGACCGATTATGCAAAGTAAAACCAATTATTGACCACTTTTTACCTAAATTTATTTATTTTTGATGATCAAATGTCAAATATGATTTCTTTGAAAATTTCGATCGAAAATATTATTTGGTTTAGAAATTGTGTCAATTTTAAGAAAGCGATATATTTTTGCGCTAATCGCGAAAAACACCCGCTATAGGCTAGAGTCTATTGTTCGAAGCGCCCGACTACAATGTGTTAACAGAAACATGAAGAGTAATTGTAAAAATATACAATAGAACTCCATTTATCCGAACTCTAATTTTTCAGATTGCCAAATATTAATAAAGGAGATGTTTTTAATTTAAATTTAGGTGTACAATTAACTTAGCTGGACATGTTTAAGGAAGTTTTTAATTTGATTCCAATTTGCTCTATTTTTTCAAAAGCAATAAAATCTGGCACTCATTAATTCGGATAACTGAAGTTCTACTGTACTCTCGGATAATGATGGCTAAAAAAACTGGGTAAGACAATTATTGCAACTTTGGGAAGAAATTAAAAAAGATGGGTGTAATGAATGCATTGGATGTGATTAATAGTAAAAGGGCTACTGTGCTGACAGCTTAACATCAAGTTATACATTTGAGAGAGAAAAACGCATGATCCATGAATTTTTTTTTAGTTTAATGAATAAAAATAAGAATATGTATGTAAATAATAATTACATCATTGAATAAGAAACCACCAACCCCTAGGAGTTCTCAGTTTCCTTAAACCTGAAATGAAAGAGATATGATTAATAAAAGAAAACATTACATAAATATTATGAGAAATTCATTTTTTACAGATAAAAGAAACAAATTATCTGTGAATAATAAAACGTACAGATTTTAGACATAAAAAGTAAATTCCGAATAAGAATGAGGGCAATACATCGACCTATTAACACACATAGACGCGCCCTGAGCCCTTAAGAATTATGACACTTAACTGAAGCCCAAACGCTCAGTGGTGTCCAATGCGTATTAAATCGCTCTTTGACCGCCAGCCAGGTGTGACGTTTAGAATCATAACGAAAATGCCTGCTTGTGTCATGAAAGTGTACAAAAACCTTTCGGATAAACATTGTAAATAGGATTGTGTAACTTTTAATTGGTAAATATTTGTTCATGAGTGATTAACAAAGCTTAAAATAATTCATATTCAAATATAAATATGCATATGCTCTTCTACTTACTTGGGTTGAATACGTTTTTGTAATATAATTTATTTATTTTATAGAAAAATACAGCCAACAATGATTAAATATTTAAAGTTAACATAAGCGAAGTTTCTAAATAATAATCGTACATATTAAATGATGGTACATTCTTAAATACTTGCGTGCATATATATCATATATATGTAAGAGAGTGTGTTTGTATGACAGTAAGTGTTCAGGTGTATGTAAGGGTGTGCATCATCAAAAAGCAAGTGAGAGTTTATGGCCAGAAAGAATGAGTCGTAATTTATTTTTAAATAAATTAAGTAATTGTGAGTCAACATTATTTTTGTATTAATAACAATTCAATAAATGATAATTGTGAGTTTATGATATTTTTGCATTCCATAAAATCCAGTGAAAAGAAATAAATGAGTCAAAATTATAAGGAATTTGAAGATAGAACATGATTGGGATCCATCAAAAATGAATGTTAATTGTTAACATTGAAATACAAACTTTTTATTTACTAAAAATAGGTATCCTCCAACTTTTGGTAGAATATGCATGCTCGTCGATGAATGCAGCCCTGGATTAAATAAACAAACTCAGTAACTATGGGTACGTTTTCGTGTCCCTGCTACAAAATATATTTTACTATATAGGGCGCGTCTATGTGCATTAATAGTTTGATAGGGCAATATTGATGTGTTTTAAATAAGAATAATCTACTTACTTGCACTTAGTGCACGTATAGAAAACTGTTTGACCTTCATCTGCAGATCTTAACTGTAAAGTTGCATATGACATTCTTTCATTGCTACATTTTGGACATCTCCTTTCAACGATGGGTCCTTCTTCTTCTTCCACTTCAGTTTTGACATTTTTCCTATTTTTTTTATCTTTTTGGGAGGCATTGAAATGTATTGTATATTTTACCTTCATGTCGCCAAATACTAAGAAAAACACAAAAAAACAATTATAGTAATCGGAGAAAAAATAACAGTGGGTAATCTATAAATTGTTTACTTTGAATAGACCAGGATTAAGTAAATAATACACTTTTTATTTGGTATCAGCGGTGAGATAATCGATAGATTGAGTAATAGTTAGTTATTGATAGGAACGAAGCATAAGATTTCATAAAATAAAAATTGACATAGGATGTAAATTACCTTCTGGACCATAATTTTCTCTGCAGTTGTAGCAATCGACACCACCTCTATCTTTTAATAAAGGCAATACTGATCCACATTTTGGACAAAATCCTGGGGCAGATTCAAATGCACCGTTTACCTTTTCCATTGAAAATTTGCCGATTAAAAATAATATTAATTTTTTGATAATCTTTATTATGAGCTACGGCATGCTATGACACCCAGAGATAATGTAGAACTATTATGATGGCAGCTGTCAAAACAGCAAGACCCGGGTTTCGTTCAAAAACTTGCATGATCCTTAGTTAACTGATTAACGTATAACGTAAATGTCAGATAAAACATTCTTTTCATAGCGCGATTGTCAGTTTTAGAGGCCAGTTTTCGGATGGCGTTCAAAGAACACACGCTTTCACAAACAGTAAGAAAATAAATCCTTTTTTTATAGTTCAGTAGGTAGGTATGGTTTACTTTCGAATTTATGTACCGATTTGCGATAAATTAAATCCGTATTGTGAGTCGCGACTTTTGATTTGATTATAATTTGAAGTTCAAGCAATAATGTAGTTTAGTACTATTGACGATATTACATAAAAGTTCGTTTTATGTAATATCGTCAATAGTACTAAAACAATATGCAGTATGCTATATGCATGGTCGATGACTGTGTACCTACTATTTTTTTTACGTGGAATTAGTAGAATTACGTTTTAGCATTATATTACGAACAGTTATAAATTTAATAAGTTTCGAGTGAAAATATTGTTTTATTATCTGGGGTGTACGCGAGCAATATTGCATAAAAAAATTTAGAATCAAGAATCATGTGTAAAGCCAATGACAGCCCGGCGTAAATGCCTAGACTGCCATGTTTTCCTTTTCTGTTGCAACAAATTTAGAATTATGAAACTACATGTAATATCTACTATTGGGAGTTTTTTTAAAATTAAAAATAACTTTTAAAATTAGTTGTATTATGGGAACAACTTTTTGTGTTTTAGCCATAAAATTAAGAATGTTTTAGCATAATATATAACCTTTAGTTGAAGGTTTAAAATGACTTTTTTAAAAAATCCATATTTACTCACAATTTTTTTTAGATAAAAAACACGTTTGTATGTTTTGTTCATTTGTGTGTAATTTATGATAGAACAAAGTAAAATATGTAATCCAAAAATGCATGTAAAATATTTCTTCATAATAATTTGAAAAATAAAATAAAAACAATTATAAAGTGTGCATCCTCATAATTCTCAATCTATTTATTTAAAATAATAATAGATTACCTACAACACATAATATGCACATAAACAAAGATATTTTATTTCACAAGAAATTATAATAATTCACACATGATAGGCAAACTTGATTTTCCATTTTATTGTTATCTCTCTTAATAGCAGTTACCCTTCTACAGTCTCGCCATTTTTTAACAATTTGAATTATAATAAACTTAGTATTTTATAGTGAATATAGAATAGATTCGAAGAAATCCCCTTTACCAAGTTAAACTTTTCCATAACAAATAAATGTGTTCACTATGAACTAAAACACACTCCATTTATAAATAAGTAATGCTTATTTGTTTGAAAGGTGAGTTTTAAAACCATATTATATGGTAATGAATTTGCATACTCCTTTACTGGCTAAAAATCATTACTTTATAACATGGAGGTGAAGTTTAATCATATTATTCCGAATACGATATTATTCATCCTTGTCCATGGCTGAATGTTTCTTCTTGCAAACTACACAAGAATGAACCTTGATGTACCAAAGTACATTACACCTTTACTTCGAAATCTTCGTTAGCAGCGTTTTCCAAAAAGGGTCGAGCACAAACTAAGCTGGTTAATGTATAAGACAATGCATAACACAGCTTGTCAATATCTTAATAAATTCTGCATTCTGGCTGAGCTGGCAGATAGGCCCATCAGTCTCCTGTTTTGCTGTTGGGAAAGGCATACAAACTCATTCATGCAACGAAAGTTCCAAATTTAGTGAGGATCTTTTGCAATAGCTGGAGTCCGAAATTGAGCAACAGAAGCGTTCTTCAGAAAAAAAATTACTCGTATATTGCTTCTGTTTTGATGTAATTTATAAACATATTTATGTGTAGTCCATAGAAAAAAATATCAATTAAATTCCTTAGTTAAGTTTTATTATTTTATTTTATTTGTTGATTATGAAAAAGCATTCTATAGGCTACACACGCTAATATTCAGGAAAATACTAAAAGCATATGGGAAACAAGAAAAATTATCCAAATGATTAGAGCTCTTCACTTAAATACCAAATGCCGGATTAGAATTAACAATGTTGTCGCAGACTAGTTTGGAATCAACACTGAAGTTCGACAAGGCTATGTCCTTGCACTATTCCTATTCATAATCCTTATGTGTGTCATATTAAGAATTTCAATATCACCAGCCTGAAGAATATTGATCTCTTTCTCCCTAAAACTCTGCGACCTAGAGTATGCAGATGATGCGATCGTTTTTGACGACTCCAAAACTGCTGATAGGCTAAATAGGTACTCCGGAAGCATTGGTTTTAGACAAATTTTAGAAAAACCAAATTTTATGTGTGATATTTCCATGCCTAGATGCCCAACACCCCCTGAATTTATCAGGTCAAGTCATCGAGAGGGTCGAGAGCTTTCAAGACCTGGGAGGACGTAACGGAAAATGATAACTTTCAAAAAGAGCTGGGAGTGCGACTAGGATTAGCAGGCACCGCATTCACCAGTATGAAAGCAGTCTGAAGATCAGACACTTACTTGGTGAAAACTGAATGTCGCCTATACAATGCCTGCATAGCACCAATTCTCCTTTGCGGATGCAAATCATGGCACCTCGTTAGGGCCCAAAAATGCAAACTATTGAGTTTTGACAATAGGTGCCTCGTAAAAATACTAGGTGTGCAGTGGTAAGACTTTATAAGGAATATAGAAATAAGACAATGGACGCAACATCCTCTGGTGGCAACCGTTATCAAGCGGAGACAATACGGCTGGCTGGGACATATATTACGGATGCCTCCCTCGGAAGGCTCTTGAGCCTTAACCCCTCTTGCTTACTTTACAAGTCATCAGGTTCCCGTGGTCATGGACGTCCACGGATGACAGTTCATCTGCAGTTCACGTCTGAACGGGTAACAGACCTGACTTGTGAGGACATACGGGAGTCGGCGTAGACAGCAAAGCCCGGAGAGATTTTGTGGACCACGTATGCTCTACCTCTAGGGAGCTGACATGAATTAAGTCTTTTCGCGCTTTTGCCTAAGGAGGCATCTTTAGAACTGCTAAATTGTTTTTACTTGTAGAAAAATTGTTTGAAAACGTTATATATGGTTTACCAGTCCTGAAGATGGCTACTTAGGCGAAAGCGCTCATTGGCCAAATAAAACAAAATAATTAAACTCGACCGAGGAACTTTATCCATATTTTTCATAATACGTGTTTTGTATTTTTATTAGCTATGAATTAGCCTGTAGTAAATAATAATTTAGAGTTAACCCATTGAAAGGCTTCATACTTTAATTAAAATGTACTACATCCCTGAAGTGGTTACTCACGAAAACTACGCTATAAAAATTGTGAAAAACTATTATTATTATAGAAAACCAAGAGGGAAGACACACAACCATAAAAAAAAAAACTTTTATCTTACCATCTTACACAAAATACTATACAGATACTACCTATCTTTGACTCAATTTATGTTTTATGTGAATTATGAACCCTTTCATCTCGATAAGGAGTTATATAAATTATCAGAACAAGTGCTTATTAATATTTTATGTGTTATATTTATAATACAATATCTGAGCAATCCCGATAATAAACAACATTTTGTAGTGTTTTCATTTAAAGCTGGATTCAATGAACTGGAGTGAAAGAATATAATTTAAGAAAGAAAAAACTCATGTTGTTACTCTATAGGTTTATTTTGATGTTCAAGTTCTGCCATTCTTCTTATTTCTTTTATCACAGAGGCCAAAGCATCGGGATTTATTCCCAATTCGCACAGGCGAACGCATAACACAAGTGATTCTCTATCCAACCCAGTAGACATCAATTTGGATATTTGGAATAAATTCTGGAATACATCTTTGGCTTGGTAAATCAGCATGTCTTTTTCGGATGTCATTATCGCCTTTACATGTGTCAATATTATAATACACAGGCTGTAACTGAAAACATAAAAAATATGTTATTATAATTATAGTTCATTAGAAAAATAATTACTTCCTTAACACAGGAAACTCACTAGGAAACTTGTTTAAAGTGAGGTATATACTATCAATTTTCAAAGGTTTATAAGTTATTAGCTGGGAAACGAATTATTAATATGTAAAGTATTTTTCTAATTCAAATAAATAGCAAGTTGACGTTCAATGATTCGATATAATTATTTATTTTTTTGTGATGACACCTATCAGTTTTTTTAATGTTGCCACTTTTGCCAGTTGCCATCAACCAGACACGATTTATTATGCATTATCTACCCACGTAACTAACAATCGCGATAATGAAACAATATGCGACGATACGACACTGCAACATCACAGAAAAAAAATTCAAGAAAAGACTTACAGTTCATATCATTCTGCAATATTTTTATACAATATTTTATGGTAAAACTAATAATTATTCATTTAGATCATGTTCCTAATGCTTTCATGATTACAATAGTAAGTTTTAATTGTCGGTTAATTATTTTTTGTGACTTGTCGTTAGGTACATAATAATGTTGAGCAATTATTAAATTTTAGCAATTTTTAAATTGGCCGACCAGATTAAATACTTACTTTAGACTTCATTTTATTCAAAAAATGTTTTTATTGTCTTAGGTTTAAAATAAACATAAATAAATCAGCCATCGCAATTGTGTATTTAATGTCTCATAATAATGTTCAATAAAAGGATACTGTATTATGTTTACTTCAATATGCATTATATAGTAAACTGTATCCCAAATGTTTTCTCCATACTTTTATTCTCTATAGTAGATCAACACGCATGCGAATAAAGTATTGACACCGAGTATATGAAGACATCAAAAAATCCAAACGTGAATATGGAAGTATACTACTTATGGATAGAATATTGAATGTTACACAGTGTGTAAATAATCACTTAGCCAAGCCGATGATAAATCATAAGCTCTTTAAATGCCTAGACTCATCTTTTCTCATCAGCTTAATATTTGTTTAAAAAATATCTAATATTATGTTAAATATAAAAAAAAGTGTTCACCGGTTTCAGAAGCTAAATGTTCCTTTTTCAAGGCTTGAAAATAAACTAAAACTATTTTTTTATCTTACCAAATAACAAGTGAATCCCAAAAACATGCCGTCTGCTAACATATGTGTTAAATGTAATATGTTTTACGTCTTGGCTTCAATTTATGTAGGCATAGGTATTCAATTTGTATGTCATAATGATTTTTTTTTTGAAAAAAAATCATAAATTAAAAACAAAATCTAAATTGCTTATAACTTAATAAACAAAGCATATACATATAGTTAATTAATTAAAGTGTTTTTAAATAATTATATTTAATATTCCTTAGCTAAAATATTTATAACATTTCGAATTAATAAACACAACTTGTTTACAAATGAGGTATGTTTGAATTAGTTTTTTCATGGTGGGCGCATAATTTGAGTCTCGAAATTAAGATGAGGCTCTGGAACCAAGTTTCGAAATTTCAAGACTTTTTAAGACTTCGAGACTCTTATAAAAATAAAAATCGTTTAAAAAATAATGCATGGTACCTAGTCAATAAATCACATCATAGCATACTTAAAAGGAAAGTTTTTATTAAAATGAATGCAAAACATACCAACCGAATATCCTTTTCATCAAACATAGATCACAAATAGTCTACCTAAAATAACATAAAATAACATAAGCATATTCTTAAATCAATAACCAAATTGTTACGGGTGAAGTCGATTATAAAGCAACCAGCAGCCATCATGCTTCAGACAGAGCTAAGAGAAAATGTGTCACTTTAACAAACACTCGAGCAGTGAGAAATGTTTTATATTTGTAAAAGGGGTTTCTTCAAATTACTTTTCAAATTTTTAAGTAACCGCCAATAAAAACAACAATAAATTATTGCAAAATGAAGTTTGCCAGACATATGCATATTTTTTTTTTGTACCATGTATTATTTTGTAAATTCTTAAAAAAAACGTGCGTATTATGTGCCAGAGGGTTGTGTATGTGAACTGTTATTATTTTGAATTAATCAATTGGAAATGACGATTACTTCCTATTTAAATTGTTTTAATTTATTATTGAAATAATAATTATATATATTATTTCAAGTGCATTTTTTGATCACCGAAATATTTAATTTTGTTTTAATACAAATCATAATGAACGCATCAAAGGTATTTATTTATTTATCTGAATAAATTGCAATTTAAAGTTGTTTATTTTTCGTTTAAAATAATTTTAACAAATGTGCTGTAAATAAGGCAAGTTTTTTAAAAAATAAAATGTATCTTCAGATTTTATAAAGTAAAAGTTTAAGTATTCTAAAATAAAAAAAAAATATATTTTAATTTTAATAGAATATTTTCAACAATACAACTTTCGTGGAGTATCGTGATTAGAACTTAATAATATTATAAATGATGGAATTTGCTTAAACGTAGGTACTAATTCAGATATTACAAAAAAAATATTTTACTGGCCACCCTAACGCGCCCAATCGCCCAAAGCGACTCATCTTCGGCGTGCACCTTTTCCGTGGTGTTCTAAAGGGTGTTGCGCGGTATTGGCGGTGCTTCAGGTAAACTAAAACTATTTTTATCGATTTAATACTGTTAACCACCACTTTATTTGAACAGAAATGGTTTATTTCGGATTGTGTGCATTTTATAACATATGGTTAATTTACGTTACTGCATAATTATTATATTTAGCATTTTTACCCGCGAGTTTGCGGTGCAAATTTAAAATTTTCTCATTTAACTATAAATAACTTTTTCAGTAATATTTATCATTTTGTAAATGCTCATTGTTATGGAGTGCGCTTCTTACGATTAGGGAGTTGGCCAGGATGTTAAGAGTTCGTATTTCCATATTAGGTTTCCTCGTCACCCACGAAAGTTTTACGGTGCGTACGAGTTGTTATTGTACTCAATTAGCCAATTTGTTCAGTTTTTACGTCGTGTTACGCTGTTTAGCTTTAATTTAGATCAGAAATATCGAATACTTAACTTATAAAGTATAGTTATTATTCACGCCAGCTTGTGTTTACTCCGATGATTTTACCGCTAACATGAGGGAGATAGACACATTCCCGCCATGAGTGTGAAAAGGATGCGCGGTGCGAGCGCGACACGACACACGCGTGCCGTAACCGTTAAACATTTCCATTTCCAGGAAGAAAATTTTAATACGCATTAAAATGACGACAGTAGTTTTCGTCATAGCGTCGCTCTTCTTTAGTTAATCTGATTACAATTTGTTATTACTACTCTGATCCTATCTTTTTTTGAAGCGGCATGTCACGAGGGGTGGTTTTAGTTACTAAATTTATCCAATAACCTAATGCGGGCGCATCACGTACATTCCGTGTCTGGGTGTGAAACATTGTATAATTTGGATCAATCAGGAAGCATTTCGATTCTTCTCATTTTGGATGTTTGAAGCATGGGTTTTGGAGTAAGTTATCTTTCCCTCGGTATTGTATTATAATCTTATATTGTTTCGTGTGAAATTTTGCGTAAAATGTATGTACACATGGCGTTAGGATTAATGAACCCTACTACGTACCTAGCTTTCCTCACGATAAAAAGCATATATAAACAACTTGTAGGACTTCCTTATTTAGTTGCGTAAATTAAACATTTCCGTTTTAACTTCCAATTTCGATTATAATGCCTCTTCGTTATTTCATATATGTCTGAATAATTGTCTAAAAATATATTAATGCTTTTTTTTTCTTTAGATTATCACCGCCCGGATTTGTAAGCAAGAAATAATAGATTGTCAAGCTGATTATTATTATTGAAAACTGATATACAAGAGTTTGAACCAACATCTTCAGATAAATTTCAATATTCAGCCACCACGGATGTCTAAAAGCTTTTTTTAAATATTCCTTAAAAAAAATATCCGTATTGCAGTATTTATTCATTTTATTTTAATGTCACTATGGGTTTTGTAAATTTAAATTAACATTCTAGGCCTATCTCTACATTTTCTTATGCTTGAGTAAATATTGTCCCTACAATGAATATTTTTTTAAATTTCATATTTCCAATTTTAAGTAAGAATGTTTGATAATGTAAATTTTAAGTAAAGGTCATTCTAGTTTCTAAAGATTTAAATTGATTTTAACTCATCAACTATTAAAAATAAATTTTGTTTGTCTTTTGACAAAGTACACATTTTATAGTGACTATTCATTTTGTTTATTTTTACTTTTAGATGGATCAATACGAAATGGGCGGTTGGAACTCAAGATGACAAATGCTGACTATGTCGTCAAGACTGGTCTGTCATAGCTTATGCAGTGCTATCACAGCCAGTTTTGATGATCACAGTCACATTGATTCCGTGGATATAATTCCGGAGCTGGCTGCACCACTTTGTGAGTGCACAAAGGATACTCCTCTTGTCCTATTCGCTAAAGTGGATGTGAAATGTAATTTTAAATCATATCACAGCCACTTTGGTGAGCTAGGCTGAGAGAAAACCTTCAAGGAAATGCAGCACAAATGAAACCGGCTACTTATATTTTTGTAACTAATGTCCTAAATGTTTTACTCCACTTTTATTTATAATTTCACCAGTGACCGGGTTTCGTCGTGACCGACATTGTCAATCATGATCCTATATAATTATGGGAATAAATTAATTTAAATTTAAAGAATTTTAGTATAATGTTATAAAATCATGATTGCCAACCCGCCCTGCTTGCACTTGTATATAACATAATAATTTGTTTAGTCTCGCACCAGGCTGACTGACGATGCCGGTCACGATGAAACCCAGTCACTGGTGAAAATGATAAATACAAGTAGAATAATACTAAATACAATGTTTTTTTTAAATTGTAATTAAAATGCAGCTTCAACAAAAAAATGTACCCAGAGAAAGTCATTGCTTTATAGTTTCACTTATTTTTCACTTCCTTTTCCTTTCTCATTATTAAAATGGCGACCCCGAGGAAAAACTTGACCAACACAAAGCTTCATGTTTTGATGCTGTGCATTTTATTTATTTAATGAGTACATATTTTTATTTGAATAATTTGAATTTTTTTTAATAATTTAAGATTTTAAAACTAACAATTGTGCTATGTGGGATGTTTTTTGGGTAAACATGGCAAATTGAGCAAAAATGTTAAATTGTTCTGATGTTTTTACTTCTGTTGTAAGGTCCTTTTTCGAGAAGTACATTTCATAATTTTCGTCATCTTGTTTCAAATTATCTTTTAAAAAAAATATTTGTTTTTTTTGTACTGATGTATTGTGAACACTTACCGAATTCTTTCCTTGTTCTATGTATTTTTGTAATTTTTTTGGAATAATTTTTAGTTGCATGTGTGTTCAAATTAAATTCATTTGCATGCAGCTGCAAGACTTTTGGTTATATTAGCTTCCATATTAAGTAGATGAAATTTTTAATTATTATAAACTTTAATTTCAACTTTTAATAGGGTCTAGATTTCCGACCGCCCATGCGCTCTAACTGCGGGACATGTGATCTAAATTATAATTAGTTTTGAACTAAAACGTTAAGTCATTTTAAAAAAAATAATTGGGGGCTAGATTTCTAACCATTCATGCGCTCTGTAGCTGCGAGATGTGTTGTAATCTAGCTCATAGGAGCTATTATTAAAATTTCCAACTATTGGAAATGGGGAATTAGAATCCCAGCTGCCTGTGCGATCTGTAGCTGCAAGACTTGTTGGAATATTTATTGAAGTGATTTCCACAAAAATTGGTCTGTGCAAATTATCCAGAATAAAATCACCCTGACAACGTTGAGACAATTTGTGACGGGCGTCACTTAAAACAATCTTCCATTATAACAGTGATGGCGCAGTGTCGATTAAAGATTTTTTGAGCATATATTTGTTACATTTTAAGTAAATTCCTAAATAATTCAGGTGAGATGGGTTTTATGTAAAACTGTTAGGGCTATGTGGGGTAAATAAAAAAAAAACTGATTTTAATGTAAACCTATATGACAATTCATAAAAATAAATTTAATTTCATGTGATATAAATCTGTCAATTTTATATAAAAGAGAATTCTTGATGTTAACGCCAAAATTTAAATCCGATATTCATCGGTGTTGGCTTATACAACTGCTTAAAATTCTTTAAAAAGCTTAAATGTCTAAATTTTGGCTATAGTGGTGCTGTCGATAACATAGGTGTTGGTCTATGAATTTTTCGTCTATCGATTTTACTTTATACCGTGTTAAAATGTACCGATGACGATAGCATTTGTAATAGCGGCCCTGGCATGTGGTGCAAAAAAAAACTAATTAGTATGATTTACCCAAATATTTCAATTTTGGGGACCGTCATTAAGGAGTTGTAAACAACTCGCTATTAGAAAATGGGAATCAAGCTGTGAGAGAGAAGGGTTCGAACCTTGAATCCGCAATTCCATGTCACTATCCACGGTGCTACAACCCAGTTCAATTTGTCTATTTGTGTTACATGCATGTAATTTTAAAGGAATAAAAAAAATAATTTTAAAAATAGCTTACCATGTTGTAGGTTTGCACTGATTTTAATTTATTTTATTTTTTTATACCTATTTCACATAAAATCCTAACAATCAATTGGCTCTATAGCTGCAAGACATCTTAGGAATGTATGGTGTGGTGATTTTCACGAAAGTGGCGCTATAAGATTTCTGGCAGAAGTAAATGATATGTTATTTGGCAAGGTGTTCTCATTTATTTTTGTCATTACACTTGATTTGAAAAGTAAAGGAGCTTTGTTTTTCTATCTTTGAACATCAGCGGGCGAATCGTCTAAATAAGCGATTATGCAAAACTTATCATTGCATTTGACTTTTGATAATGTTTTCAGATTAACCATGTTTATGGGAAAATAATTGTTATTTATATTAATCACCACCACCATTTATATTTTCCTAGAAAAAAAATATCGACAAAGTTCGCCCAGTCCAGACGGGCTCAGTGAACGATGAAACTAGTCAAAACCTCAGCTTATTTCTCCATACAAAAAGTACACTTTATTTTACGTATTTAACCTAGTTGCGTTTTTTAGTACTAAAACAAGCTTGCTGATTACAAATATTTGAAGATTCTCTATTTGGATACTAGTACTTCAAACATTATTTTCGAAGGACTATTTTTCTTTGATAGGGTACCGTTGACATATTATGTATCGCATAGGACATGTGGCGTTTGCAGTCGTGATTTTTGGCATTATTCATTTAAAAAATAATCGGTTAGTGCTCAGTGTTGACATTTAAATAAATCATAATGGAAATACTTTTGTAAAAGTCTTAGTATTGTATAAAAATAGTGTAGAAAAAAGCTATGTACATTGCGTGGTTAGTAATAATTGTTGTTCGAGGTGATTTTCACAGAACCACAGTAAAAAGGGCATTTATAATTTAATTATAAATGGCTATTTTATATATTTATTATGTACTTATATTCATGGTAATTTTTTGTAGATTACATATAATAAGCTCACCAAAGCATAAGTATCTTTTCCCATTAGAGAGGTATGGTTGAGGTCTACGTTTAAGGTGCGCGGAAGGAATGCAGTAGTGTGTTGTGATGCTGTCCAGTTGAAGTTTCGATGAAAATGAGCTAGGCGATATTCACAAATATATTATGAATGTATTCTTGAATATTGAGGTGCCAATTTTTTTTTAAACTCGATCGGGCAGTGGGGCAGTGTCAAAACACAGTATCATACAAGGCGTGGGAAGGAATAAACGTAAACCCCGTCTACAGATGTTATTCGATGATTGTTGTGTATGTACTATATGTATTAATAATAAAGAGAAAGGTAAAATACTAAAATATCTGCCAACATTTTTGTCCAAATATACTTTGGTGTTAGTTAGTTTATTTAGGTGTTTCAATCTGTACCAATTTAGAAAAACGAAACAACATAATAAATTAACACTTTGTAATAAAAAAACATGCATGTTCATTCCTAAAAATAAAATCTATAGGTACCTACAAGGAATGTGCTTTTTATATAATATTTTTATCTTATAAATACATTCATGCCGCCATGATGTTAAAATGTACCATGTTTTGTATGCACATATTTATTAACCTGGAATTTTTTGGTCAGTCAACTAAAGCAGAATTCGGCGCTTGCTAAACGTACTATGCGTACTGACATCACTGAATTGCTGCTAATGAATTCCATTTCTACCCCTTTGTGGTCAATTACCCAGGTTAATCGACCTTTGCATTAATTAATAAAGTTTTTTTTATTAAATATGTAGTCTAGATATATATTGTTCTATAACTCTTGCGTTGCACAATGGTAACTTAACTTCGTTCCATTAAATATATTTTTTAAATTACAATAATTGTATTTTAACAATCTCCGCAGTACATTGTTTGTATACCAAATTGTAAAGGTATCTTGGCCCCACACCGGACTTGAATTAAATACAGTAGAGTCTCGGTTATCCGACCTTCAGTTATCCAACCTTCCGAGTTATCTGACCGGTAGGAACAGTTTTTGAAATCCAATAACTTTCCACGGAAAGCAATATTGCTTCTTAACAATGCCATCCTGACGAGGACGAAGTTAAAGATAAGGAAATAAAGGCCATGATTTTGCCTCCAAATGTGACTTCCTTATGTCAACCTATGGATCAGGGGACCCTAGAGACAATGAAGAGGAGTTAGCGAAGGAACCTGCTTTCTTCTTTGATTGACGCTATAGACCAGGGAGAAGACATGGTGAACTAATTGCGTCATCTTAATTTGAGAGACGTGGCTTACTACGTGGCCCAATCATGGGAGTGTTGGAGTGAACACCATTTCTAAATCTTGGAAAGTTTTGTTCCAAAAAAATTAAGAATCTCCGGGTGGTGAAAATGTACAGAAGGAGACCGAACCGGACAACACCAGACTACTTCCAATGTTACAAGTGCCGCGTTGCGCAGACGCAACAGAAGAGGACGTGAATGAGTGGATTGCCCAAGACACATTTTCAATGTCATTTTTATCATTTTCCGTGTTAATAATAATGTTTGGATAATTTATATAACGCCATTTTTGTAAAAAATCACCTCCGATTATTTTTTTTTTTAAAAAAAAGAAAAATTTGCATTCTTATGATTTACCCAAATATTTCATTTTGAGGGCCATTTTCAACGAGTTGTAAATAACTCACTATTAGAAAATGGGAATCAAGTTAGGGTAAAGTGGGATTCGAACCACAGACCTTTGGTCCGTGAGTCCGAGACACTAGCCACAGGACCACAACCGACCTTTTCGCTTATCCGACCATGCCGCGGCCGGTTTAGGTCGGATAATCGAGACTCTACTGTAATGTGTTTTGATATGCATTATTAGTAGTTTTCTTATAATATATCGACGCTGGAAAGGCTATTTACTTTAAGCGACATTTTGTGAACTTTACAGGAGAGCCACATTGTCGATCGACGGGGTAAATCATATTTTAATGTGTATTGACCTATTTATTGAAAATATTTTACAAGTCACTTGTCATTTAATGTAATTAGTTCTGTTATTAAAACTGCGATGTCGCTTAAAGTAAATAGCCTTTCCAGTGTCAATATGGTTCTTTATATTTTATAATATTTAATCATGGGAGTGATTTTTCACTATGAAAAAATTAAACAAAATTAGAATGATTATGGAAAGTTTTCTTTTAGCTAGTTTGAACATACCTTTTGAACTTACCTTTTGAACATACGCAGTCCGGTAAGCAATGGATAGGGGAGATTGTAGGTTCGGTGTGACATAGAGGCATTTGACTACTATATAAGTAGATGAAGTCTCCATTACGAACAAGTGCCAGATAGGGAATCATAATTGCAATAATTTTTGTTTGTAGAAAAGAAGTTATTTAAAAAATTATGACTTTTCTCTGTTATAGATCTGCATTAGAAAGAGGTTAATTGCTTTTTTTTATTTAAAAAATATTTTTTGTGGTAATTTAACACGCTTGCAGACACTTTTCTCATAGTATCCACTCATGGACACATCATGTTCTTATTAAAAAAAATGTTTCGATTCCGATTTGACTGATACGCCTGTCTGACGGTAGAACGACCCATCTCAAAAAAGGCTCGGCTGCGATAAACCTTTAAAATGTTTTATGAAATTTAAATCAAAACTTTTATATAGCCACACCAAGTTGCTAATTAGCTAGGAAGATGTGGAAAATTGTGACACTTGTTGCAGACTTTTTTTTTTTTAAAGGGACACAATATTTTATCCTACCATATAATTACTTCAGTTTCACGTAGCCTATAGTCGCTTTTTCACTACGAATGCTTTATGGACTGACAGCTTTAGCCCTCATTCCCTAAATGAGACACTATTTGAATGGCTATTCCTGGAAAGGCATAATCGCGCACGAGTCGTGCGAAAAAGAACACAAGTTAGTAAGCTCAGGGTAACAATTCCATTTGATTCCTGACAATCAGATTACATTGAATATTCTAGTAAATTAATGATATATTTTTAAACACAACTGAAATTGATAGAATCAATGAATATCCTGCTTTTAATACCAATGTATGAAATATAAGTTCCTTCAATTAGCAATAAATCATTCGATAAACAAAAGTTGTGTTTTAAAACAAAAACTAAATACAGAAACAATTTTTATTCTAAAAAAATATGCGATTAAAATATTTGTGAGATACTTATATAATAAAATAAAGAAAACAGTACTGTACAAAAATCTTATTTCACAACAGTGTTCTGAAATAACTACAATTTTTATTTTTTTATTATAGAAAACATATCTTTGTATAATATGTGATATCAAGACTAGTTCTTAATTTATAATATTGGGCTAGGTTAGGATCATATCATGTTTTTTTAAAAAACTTAATAAATGGTGTTGCTGTTCCAAAAGATGTGTGTAAATTTTGTTGCAAGCTGTAATCATTTATTTGCACTCGCATCGAGAGCTTCCCAAAGAATTAGATGAGATTATTGCTGGGCTAAAACCGAAAATGATTTCTTATATCCGAATTAAAGCATAAGAAAAATTTGCAGTTTGAATTGCATCCTGAACTTAATTTATTCAAAGATTACAAAGGTATTTTTAATGGAGAGTTTTATCTAAAGTTTGCATTTCCTCGGTCAGATACCTGTAAATATTGTGAGCGGTCATTTATACAACTAACAGATACTGGCAAAGAGAGTACAAATTTTAAACTGAAAGTTCTCTGCACAACGCCAAGTTAGAGGCTGCTCATAAATGGATGAAAGAAAAAACTATTCCTGCAAAACAAAATGATGATGCTATTGTACTGTGCAAAGATCTTCAGCAAATATTATTGTGTCCTGTATTATATCACTCAAATGTATACTACCAACTTATAACTTAGCCATACATAACATGGGTAAAATACAGCCACGATGCATTAATGGAATGAATGCATAGCCAAACGAGGCTCGGCAGAAATAGCTTCATGTTTTATAAAATAATGCAACATGGTAACATTACTTGTTTGCGAGATCGAGGACATCGTAGATCATTTTCAATGTATCACACCGTAGCGTAGTCAATAAACTTAATTTATAATAAAACTTAAGTCTTTTGATCGCAAAAATATGCATTTCCAATTGTAGGTTGGGGTAATGCACGCCGACCGACAATATTAAACTCAATAAAATTGTTTGAATTTCAACAGAGATATTTGGAGGTTAACCTCTAATTTAGTGTGGAGTCCTTAAGGACAGTAAGAAAACATCAGTACTCTTGAGGATTTTTAAAATGTTTATTTTTGTAATGTGTATTTTAGAAAACAAATTTACTTTAAAGCTTTTCAGACGAAATGCTTTGAAGCGATAAGAAATTGGCTCTCAAAAGAAATCTTAATTGTTGTACAGCTGGTCGTTTGCTGTTTTGACTGAGTTTGCTAAACCCTAGGCATGGGTAACTCAATTTTGAACTGATTCAAAAAGCCGGTTCGAATTCTTTGAGCTGCAGCTCAAATTTCTTATAGGTGGCTCACAGCGGTTCATTGTGAGTTTCGTTCGAATCATACATGTACACGACGCTTTACAGAAAATTAAGTATCAGGTCGCTGACTCGGCGCGTTAGCGTTGTTTTGGGGAACCTTACATTTATTTGAGCCCAATGGTGCGACCTGTGTGGTTCAGCTCACTGCCATAGCAGTTTTGCGCCTGAGTTCGCTACTCGCAGCAGTTCGGTGAAACAATGTGAGCTGATTTGTGAGCCGGTTTAAAACTCCAGCTCAAGTACTTTAGCTGTGAGCTGACCTGTGGCTCAAAAAAAATCTTGAGTTACCCATGCCTACCGATCACTGGGTTAGATTAATCCAGTAAAACATGTGCAATACATTGCCATGTGAATTTAGCCTAAGGTATAGTTTTTGTTAAATGTTAACAAACATAAAAGTAGGTATGTATCTCACAATATACAAAGAACTAGAATGTACAGAAATAAATAAATCTATTGTGGTGTGCTAAGACCGGCAGTGCCAAGAGCTGAAGGATCTTCAAATACAGGAGCTTGTGGTTTGAATTGTTCCGCTGTCATTCTTGAAAACAGGATACCAATTCCTTCAATAAGGGCCAGGAGAACTCCTCCCACTACGGCACTTCCAGCCATTGCGGGTACACCTGTGAAAGAAACAAAATATATAACTTGTGTCTATTTAACTTCACAGACTGATATGGTTTTAAAATACTGATTTTTCTAGGTTATGCTGTTTCAAAAACACTTTCAATCCCTCAGATTAGTTAGCAGCAAACACCTGCATTTCTTTCTCCATTTATATCGTCAGTATACTGATAAAACCTCAAGGTAACAATTCACTAGAGAAGCCCTTTAGCTCTATTGCATAGAACAAAAGCGTTCCAAATTTTTAGTTAAACAACAAATAATGGACAGTTTCGGTTTGCGCTTGCAATTCTCGACCAGAGAATCTAAGGCTCTTTGTATTGCCATAATCTGTAGCTAAGTTCAGTCATATCACTCCACTACTTCGGAATTACACTGGCTATATTTTCCACAGAGGGTGGAATACAAACTCTGTTGGCTTATGTATAAGTCACTGCACAACTCTGCTCCAGAATATCTAAGGGAACTCTGCATTCCAGATGAACTAGCTGACAGGCGCCTTACACTTAGTTCAGCTACATCTACGTCGAAAGGAAAAGTTATTATACCTCTATGCAAACAGCGCACTAAATTCGGTGAACGTACATTTGCGGTCGCAGGCCCAGGTAGGCAGGCCGCAGGAATGTTCTCCCAGCAGAGGTGCGAAACTGTGAGAGTGAAGTGATGTTTCAGAAAAAACTTAAAACCCACTTGTTCTCTAAATCATTTGAATAAATCCTTAGCATGTGGTGAAAAAGCACATTGTTTTTCTTTTATTGAAAAAGCTCAAATTAAATTTAAAGATTTATATAATCACTTTGTAAAGCGCCTTTAAGGTATTATATTACGAAAATGGCGCAATATAAGTAATTCATAATAATAATAACAATGTCAATTGTATTACCCCAAAGAAAAATAGCCCCTGAGAAATAATGTTTGAAATACTGTTTTCCAATTCAAGAATCTTCAAATAATTTGTGTAATCTGTAAGCTTACTCTAGGAGAAAAAAACTGCGAATTGGTTTAAGATGTACAAAATATAGTATACTTATTTGTATGAAGAACTAAGCTGGGAATAATCTGTTAGTTTCATGGCTCACTGCTGGCCCTAGGCATATTTTATTTATATTTGGGGAAAAATACAAACGGTGGCAATGATTCATAAGAAATAATAATTTGTTTTTTTTTCTGTAAGTAAAGTGACTATAGAACATTTTTATGTATAGTAAAATATAATGGTAAGCATAATCGCTTATATAGATGATTCACTCATGATGTTCAGAGATAGAAAAACAAGACACCTTTACGTTTCAAATCAAGTGTAACAACAAAAATAAACTTAATTTGAAGGCCGATCACCTTACCTTTATGTAACAGACAATCGAGATTCGCTCCATTGGATAGGGAAATTATGATGATTATTAATGTCTGGTTTAAACACATTATTGGTATCCTAAAAGAGCTTTGGCAGCGGAGATTTTATTGATAGATCTTTGATAATTACCATTTCGGGCAGCCAGTATTCCTCCAGTAAGGGCTCCACTCATGATGGAGTTCCATGGATCTTCTTTCTTCCTAATGTGGACAAGGGTGCAGTCTATTGTTGAGAACATGCCGCCCCAAACTGCAAAGTTTCCCGCTATGATTGGAGATCTGTGTTTTATTGCTGTAACACTGCCTGCCTGTAAAAAAGAAAGGATTCGAAGCAAATCATTACAAAGAGGAACAAATGGGAAATAATTTATAAAAAGAAGAATACATATTATATCCTTCGAACCCTGCTTGACATAAATGGAAAAAGTAACAATGTCTCTAAAATTAACAAATATGGTACACTTACCACAAATATTTATTTTGTATGCAAGCAATGCAATGAAAAAACTCAAACAAACTCAAAATATACTAAACACTTGTCAAATTACAATTGACAAAAGCATTCAACACCTTCTATTTTGGACGCATCCACGAGGCCGTGCCTCTGTATCAGGTTATTTCTTTGCACTACCCATGGATTATTTAGTCTTCCTCTGGTTGTAATTCGGGGAAGACCCATGGAGATCGCTTGGTTCACAATGTGATCGGTGCTCTGCCTCAAACGCGCCCATACCATCTCAATTGCCTTTCCTCCACCTTACTGTTGATATCTGTGACACCTAGGTTTCCATGAATGCGTGAGATTTTTATTGTGACACTTCATAAATTGTCCAGCATTCGGAGCAATAGAGGAGTGCGGGTCTTGAAATCGTTTGATATACTTTTCATTTTAACTTTATTGGTATTTTTGGATCACATAGGACTCCCATCATAGATCTAAACTTCATTCATCTTACACTAACTCTATGTGTTAAATCTGCTGCACATTCTCCATCGCTATGGATGAGGGACCCAAGGTACTTAAAGGAGTCACCATTTGATGATGTTTCTGGAGCATTTGTATTTTTGAACGGCGAGTGCTCTCATATCTAAGTCCTGAAAGTATTGGGTTATTAGGTAAAGGGTGAGTGCTCTCACTTCCTTTGGTTTGATCTACAGTCCCCCGAGGATGCGGGTTCTTTAGTAATATAAAGCATCACATTCACATAACATGTGCAAAGGTGAATCATCATCTGCAGGTGACTATTGCAGTGCACTGCACAACCTACATGTAGAAGTTTCAAGGAGATTAATTCTAGCGGGGCGTTTATTTAATCTGCAGTGCCCTGTAAGGACTAGTGATCACCCTCACTTGGCTTTTTTTATAAGGTCTGAAGCAAACCTTTGCGAGTACCCTTCAGTAAGTGTTTCGCATGGTGCTGACCAGGTGCTTTTTGTCAGAGTAAAGGGTTTTGATTAATGATTTTTTCGTAAATAGATCGAAATAATTTTCCAGTTCGAAAGATTAAGAACGTAGGTATTATTTCATTCTTATTTTTATTTATTTTATTTTATTCAGAAAACATACAGCCATACAAAATAAGTATTAAAAACAACAATTTTTTAACATAAAAAGACCAATTAAGTTTTCATAAATTAAAAAGATATAAACATTAAATGTGACAAAAAAATAAAAAAATAAATAAGAATTTTA
The DNA here is from genome assembly GCF_059751315.1 of Micrasema longulum. Classification (NCBI taxonomy): domain Eukaryota; kingdom Metazoa; phylum Arthropoda; class Insecta; order Trichoptera; family Brachycentridae; genus Micrasema; species Micrasema longulum. The sequence goes on along the minus strand of NW_028279457.1, from coordinate 135,617 downwards.
AGTGAGAAAAGAATAATTGCTGACATTTGCGTTTTCCATGGAGGTAATAAATTAAAATAAATAAAAATACCGAATGTACACGCCGAGCCATCCAAGCACACACATATAAAACATACACAAACATATACATTACATGCGGCACATATACATAGCATAAACCACTCAAGATGCACATTCAGCAACTATCCCAAATAATCGACCCCATGAAGAAATTTTCTGTACAAATGCAACGTGCAGTTAAAAATGTCTACATCAATACTGAGTCCGTTATAATTTCTACAGGTACGTCTAATGAATGAATTCGAGGTATAATTGTTTTTACAAGTTGGTACATAAAAAAAGGAATTTAATCTAGTATAGCGAAGAGGACAACGGAAACCAATATTTTGTAAAAGATACGGCGAATCAACTATATTATTGAGAATTTTGAAAAGAAAAATTAAATCATATGTAAGGCGCTTTTTTTGTAGTGATTCTATATTAAAATTGATCAAAGATGCGCCGTAATCATTTTCAATGTTGGCATTTTAAATTTCTTCTATTATTTGAGTAATATCTGTATTGAATGGGTAAATCGACAGTAAGGGTGGCCGAATGTAACGAACAAATAATAGAAAAGGCAAAATAAAATGTGTGTCTTTCATAGTTATATTTTATTTTTTAAGAATCAACAAATTGTTTTTATTGACAAATTAATAATTTAACAACTCTCAGCTCTGTGATCAATTGGTGTTTAAAAACGAAGATTTATTTCCGCAATTTGTGTTTGTAAACGAAGATTTATTTCCGCAATTGCGGAAATAAATCTTGCTATTCTCAAAATTTAATGGATTCTTACCAGTCGTCTGCTGAATCCCGACGGGGCATTTCTAAAGCCTTTTATGGAATGGAATACACCTCCACCAATAGCACCCATGAGGAAAGCACCACCGCAATCATCCATAATCCTCCATGGACATGGTTCTCGTGAATATTCATCCATGATGTAATATTATTCCTCTAGCTGAAACAATCGACGTATTCACTAACGGACAATGACATTATAATTTTGAGTTAGATACAAATATTTATTTCTTCACTGAGCTGTATAGGGAGATTTGAAGAAAGGTCATTATTTTTAATGAATAATACCTTCAGTTACCATTCGTAACCTTAAAATATCTGATCGATCGAAGAGCACGACGTAACGCAACTATTGTATGACAGGGCGACATTTCCGCCAAATTTTAGACAGAATAAGAGGTTTTCTTAAATTGTATACTTACTTGATTTGGCAAAAAGATCAATATTTTAAACTAATTTACGTAAACTCTAACCCAAAACCGATAAACGCAGAAAGGAACTTTGACATCTGCGGCAGAGCAGAGACAAAAAGAGGAAGAAAAAGTACACAACCACAAACGAAAAACCATAAACTTTAGGAGGGAAAAATAACGTAAAGTACTTACTTAATTAATAGTCTGCTGGATCAAAATTTTTATTCAACATGATTTATAAAAATATTTTGAAATATATTATTGTCAATCCGTAAACAAAAATCACTTCGGAGCATAAATGGATTTTTTCTAAATGCCAACGTTTTGAGTTATCGTAAACTAATTTTAAAGCTTACATATTTTTTTTACGATGATTTTGAACGTCTATTACGAAAATATAAAAATATTAGGTAAACATGCTGGAGGCATCTAGTATATATATATATATATACATAAACACCTAGTAAATATTAAAAAAAACACGAATTGTGTTATGTAAAAAAAATCAGATTGCATTCCCATGCAGGTGCCCTGTTTTATAAATATTGGAGGCGGTGATAAATAATTAAAATTAAATAGCTACTTAACTAAGACCCCGTATTATTGTATTTAGCTAAACAATATTTAGATTAAAAATAATTGTCATGCTATTTTTCTTCCGTAAATATTTGATATGTACAAAGGAACAAAAATATTAATTTAATTACTTGCATTATAATTATTGATTCTTAAAAAAATAAATTTAAAAAGGCACGAATAAAGAAGTAATACAGCACTTACATTTGTTTTGGTACATTTCATAAGGAAGTTTATTATTTTACGTCGTGCGTTTAAACATGTATACAACACACTGGATCTAAAAATACAGTAAGGCACAGGTTCAAAAATAGTATTTTCCAAAGACGTTTGCTGAGAACGCAGTGTTTTGTGAACATTATTGGTTAGTTTTCATTTAACTAAATTTGCAAATCATCACAAACGTTAGGTAGGTGCATTTTTTTTATTTACCTATTATTTTTTATATATCAGGGTAGCCTAACTACTGAAATGATTATTGGAAGGATAGATAAAATACGTATTTATTTGGTGTACATGAAATATCATGTTACTTTGATGATCCAGCGGTACACATGTGCGTATATAAATATTTTTACTACCAATTAATTATTAATCATGAAACTGAAAACATTTATTGTTTGAATAAAAATATGCTAAGGTTTATAAATAGTAATTAAAACAGTTTTAAATGGTGAATATACATGAATATTATTCATACAAATATTATAAAAGTTTGCGTTCGCAAAATTTTCGGTAATCCCGATTTACAAAAAAAGTGAAAATGGCCTAATCTGCAGGTAATTAAATTATTTAAAACTACATTATCTACATACTTGTATTTTTGTTGCTGGAAAGTACTAAATTGAAATATGACAGGCTTTAGAAGATTGTTATTTTAAGTTTTGTAAAAATGTAATAAAAAACATGTTTTAGGCGTTTTCTGAAATTAAGAAGATTTCCTTAAATCAAACTATACATTTACTGTTTATATAAAAAAATCAGTCGTAACGCTAAACTATTTATTTATACTTTGTCGTTTGCCTTCAATGGATGTCTCGGGTTCGATTCCCGACATTGTTAACACGAAATATTTAGATAAAATTGTGTTTTTACACCATAATATTTTATACTGCCTGGACTAGCATCTGAAACGTCAGACTGATAATTTTACATTCGTGTATAAAAAAATATCAAGATACACTGCGATTGGTGTACCAATGCAGTGTTGTATGCATCATTAGGAGCGGAAATTGAGGGATGTTTTATTTACACAAATATATTTTTAACAGAAAAAATGCAAATGTTATTTTGTCATTTTCGCAGGAAAATATATTAAAGAAAGCAGATATTCAGATAATGTAAATGGATTTTTTCCTTCAGGAACAATGGCCGAACCTGTAAATAAAGATCTACAAAATATTTCTCAACCAGATGCACTGGTAAATTCTAGCGATGAGGAAATTAAACAAAAGGCAAACGAGTCTACAAAAAGTGACCAACAAGATACGCCAGATGAAATGACTATCAACAGAAATGTGCAAGATGAAATAGTTATTAACAGAAATGTGCAAGATGAAATGGAAAAATTGATCCAGTCTTTGTCCGAGAACATCGATATTTCTAATTTGATGTTTAATGATGACGTCGCTGTTAAACCGGTGCCATCTTTGCCAGATGCGTCGAAAAATGGTATTGAGAGTGTTATGCACGCATTATTGGATGCTTTGCAAGAATCTGTTGGGAAGAAAGATCAACCAAAAACCCAGGTGAGGTACCTACCTGTTTACACAATTATGAGTAATGCACGTGAAACTTTATTGTATTTTCATAAATTATTTCGTTGGGTTATGTTATACAGAGTGGATATAATTAGATACAAAAGTTATAAATAAGAATCAATGAAATAAATTCTGTCTGATTGTCATAAAAAAAACGATAATATTACGTACTTACGCAGAAACACAGTCTTTAGGTAGAAAATGAAAACAAAGACGACGGAATAAGATAAAAAAGTTTTTAATTCAATCCCTGTGTTTTAATTAAAATTTAGTGGCATGCATTCGAATTCGTATGGTTGATAAAACATTTTGATGTTATATAGCTATTTTTGAAAATACCATTTTTTTAGAAGGTAGAGCCAGAAAAACTAGAGAACGTTCTAGAAATCGTCAGTGCTGTTACCGAAACACCAAAAAAAACCGAGGTATGTAAACTATTACAGTAATCATCAAACGTATTGTAAAAATCAATTCTTTTTCAATACTATTTCAACCTTTAATTATTAAACAATTACTAAAATAAAATAAGAGTGTTTATTTACTGCTACGAATTTGCTCCTTAAGTAATAATTTTTAACTATTTATGAACTTAAGTCTTAAAAACAATAATTTTTTTTCTCATCAGTAACACATTCATATAACTTAATTTTTAAGTGAAAATATCTTCCACGAGGATTTAATGGTGTTATCGGTATTTGATCAAACTAATAATAGTAATTATTGTATCTCTTTTAATGCAGGAAGAGTGGCAGATCAGAGAAAAGGTGTTGCTTGCCAAAATTGCTAAGTTGGAAGAACAACAGAATGACGATATTAAATTCAAAGCTGTTGAATTAAAACTGAAGGTAGAATATATACACGTTTAATAATGTTGTTGTATACTGTTTTTAATAGAATCATAATGAAAAATAATTTTAATTTATCTTTTTTCATCAATCGGTTGTTTTTAGTTAAAATGCGAAGAAAATGAGATTTTAAAGGCAAATTTGAAATCGCTAGAAGCAGAATTAAAGGCTGTTTTAAGTAAACCAAATGGAAAAAATAAAGACGTAGTTGCGAAAATAAAGAAGCAACACGAGGAGGTAAATATACATAAAAAATAATTAAATGAGTTTTTTTTTACTAGTTTCATACTAATAAATGTTTTAATATCTACAGCTCTATTACAAATAATAATCGACGTGCTTAAAAACATGATAAGCATTTGAGCGATCACAATGAACAATAATGAACATGCTTAAGTTATCGCAGTCATAAGTCAACGCGTGTGTAACTTCTAAGTCAACGCTCGTGTCGGTTTGTTTTTTGTTTTCCTCGTAAATAAATACAGTTCATTGGCAAAAAATCGGCGTTAACTATAAAAAATAATACAATATATTGCATTTGCAAAATAGTAAGCTTAATGCAATAAATAGTATGATAAATAATAATAAAATAAATAAAAATAGCAGTTTTGAAATATTTTCCATATTTACACCGGTGAAATTCAAATATGTGATTGCGCAGCAAGATTATGCGTCGCGAAACGTAAATATTTTGACATTTAACATAAGGTGTTCACGGATATTCCATTGTGATCGCGAATACGATAAACAACCATGGTGAGAAATTGTAATCACCTAGCTTATTAGCACGTCGATAGTTATTTGTGATTCAGCTACTGGTCCGAATCGTCAGCAATAGATATGAGCAACATAAATATAAAAGTATCTATTTTTATTTTTTTATTTATATAAACATAGTTATTTTGGTATTATTAAAATATGCCCACATTAATTTAATTTATATCGAATCAAAATAATTATACGTAAATTTCGAAGGAAATGCGTTTATAGATTTAATTTAATAACATAAATGCGGACGATAGGTATAATGCAACTGTTGACAATTATAAAAATGCATTATTTTACATAATAATATCTTTTTTTCCTAAGATTTTCTCTCTGTTGAGAACTGGACGATGTGTGAAGAGAAACATTTTACGAATGAACTGTATGGCTGAAGAAAGTTCGCTCAATTCTACTGACCTGATATTATTTTGAGGCGTGACGTGATGCTGGAACCGCTGGCGATGCTGGCGGTCGTTGACGCTGGCACAGCTTGTGAGCTGGCGGTCTAGTTGGACGCTGGCACAGCTCGGTTGATGATATTGGGGGGCACTTGTTTGTTGTTAGTTTGGTACTGGATTTAAAGTGTTTTTAACGCACTCACACACGTGATTATTGTTTTGTGGAGCTGCGCTAGAACATGGGAAGTGTGAATGGGTAGATATTTATTTGTTGTTGAAAGATGGCACGAACACCGTCTTTGATATGTTTTTTTTCAAATCCTGCTCAATCAATTGTTTTTTTAAAATTCTCTCGCGAATAAAAATACGATTTAGCATAGAATTAAGAATAGTCCAGAAGGAGCGTAGAATCATATTTGAATACATCGGACTGTGTCCAATAATTCCCCCATTTCTGCTTACTTTCGCCGCTCGCATTCGTGAAGTCGCCGGGTAATGTTGCTTGATGGGGAAAAAAAATCATAACACATATATATACACATTCATTTGCAAATTACAGATGAAATGTGATTGTATCCTGTTTCTTTAAGATCCTAGCAGTATTTCTAAACTTTAAAAGGAAACAACACGGCATAGTTGAATTCAAATCAGGAGTTGCGTACTGAGCGACGTCTACAATGAAACTAATTGGTCAAAACGTAAACCTACTCATTTATGAGTAGTTGAGTCACCTTCTGTTTGATGTGCGTATGCGGTTTCTGGACTATTCTTAATTCTATGCGATTTAGTTTACCTCAAATTAAAATAAGGACCTTTTTAGCCATAAGAAAATAGATCAATGCTCCGAAATACTTCAATTTTTACCTATAAACTATGCTTTACCTACAGAAATACAATTATCTTTTTCAGTTATTAACCAAGGCACGCGGTATGATATTTGACAAGACAAAGATGATAAAAAATCAGGAGTTGCAGATTGAAGCATTAACATCTCAAGTCACATCCTTAAAAGATGTTGTCAGTTGCACGAAGGACTTGTTGAATATCAGAAATATGGAAGTAGTACATTTACAGGTAAGAGTTTGGATATTTTTAGATACCATAGGCATAAAGCAAAACGAGAGGCTGTTATAATAAATTCCAACCCAAAATTTGTCCATGAAAGAAGATCTTAACTATTTTACATTTTCCGATTTACTTAAGATAAATTATATTTCGCAAAACTTTGTGCTTAATAATTCTCATGTACTTATAATCGGGTTTTGGTCCGTGGCGTCCGAGGTTCGAGCCCCACTCTACCGCAAATTGATTTCCATTTTCTTATCACTATAACTCACCAGTTATTTACAACTCGTCGAAAGAAGCCCCCAAAATTGAAACATGTGGGTAAATTATAAGAACGAAAATATTTCTATTTTTTGATTTAAAAAAATATTTTGAATGGTTACTTCTTTGCGATTAAGTAGCAAGATAAAAATTCCAAGAAAGATTTTATCAATGAGGAAGTTTAGTGCTACGGGAAATCCGATTTAAAAAATACTTAAATTCTTAGTATTCAATTGTAAAGTTTCTCGATAATGTATGAAAAAATAATAAAAATAAACTACTTTGAATGTCTATGTCATGTCAATGTCATGTACTATGTCAAAAGTTTTTCCGAATCCACCAATGATATTACGATACATAAAAATGTAAAAAAAAGTTTTCTTCTTTTTTGGCTTAGTTTGATAGTCTATGAACAAATATTAAATTTGAAAAAAACTATTCCTTCCAAATCCTCTCGTTCCCACCTATTAACAAGCCTCTAAAATAAAAACTTAGCATGATATTCCTTTTTGTCTTATATGACTAATTTGAGGAATGTACGATAATCGTTTTCCCATAAACCAGTTAATCAAATAATAATCTTTGTAATTTTATAAACATAGATCAATTTGCATAGGGTTTTATAAAAATGTCGCTCAAATCCGTAGTAAGTTATATTATGATAACTTCTTATAATTACATATTTAAGGAACGATTAGAGTGTATGGATTTGAAAATACAAGCAGAAAAAGATCGCCACAATTTGATAATGAAGAAAATGGACACAGGAACTAAGGTAAATGAAGAACTGAAGAAGGAATATCTGAATCAAATGGAACTTTTTAAGGTGAGTGAAAAAAACTGTATTGTTACATTAAAGTAAGACAAAAATGTGTAATATTTTTTGACTTTGTAGAGATAAAAGCTTTAATATATTTCGAAAACAAAAACGTCATCCACAAAATAAGGTTACAAAGGTTCCCAACTGCGGGAAATTTTTTGTTCCGAAGTTGGCGCACCTGACGCGTAGAAGGTTCCTAACAGTCAGTTTATTTGGTTGCATGTGTTTGTCGGGCATTTTGTTTAGTCGCAGTAAATTTTTCCGATGGAGAATACTTCTCGCGCTCCCGCTACAGGAGCACCGTCAAAATCGCGTGACCACCGCTCGTGAATTTTCGCATCGTTTTGCACAGGAAGAAGAAGCTTTTCTGAACTCTATCGTGACATGGGATGAGACGTAGGTGTGTCACTAAACCCTAAGAGACAATAACTTCAGTGGGGTCATTCATCTTCCCCTTTTAAGACTAATACCCTTTCACTAAACTGAAAGAGTTTTTAGGTGAAAAACGTTTTTCTAACGATCAAGAGGTCAAAGAAGCATTGAAGAAGCTCATGAAATAGCTGGCGGCGGATTTCGTTGACACTGGCATACAAAAACTGGTGCTCCGACTACAAAAATATCTCAATCTCGACGGCGATTACGTCGAAAATAGTTTAATATATTTGTGAACTATAATGTAAATTTCAATTAAATACAAGCATTTTTCGATCCTATTTAAATGTTGTAACCTTATTTTGTGGATGACCCCCGTAAATTGACAACGCCTAACAGCACAATGCACAATAGAGTATTTTCATTAATCGGGAATAACGTTGAAAACATAATATTAAATATTTCAGCGAACTTTTACGCTCGTACTGATATAACTATCTATGTTTAAAGAAACAAAATTTTATTTATAATATTTTTGGCTTTAAAAACGAGCACATAAAATCATCCCGAAATCGGTATCACGTCACTATAACATCAAACGTCTTGCCCCGGAAGTGCGTTTCTAACAAACTTGCGCACAAGCATGGATTGGTAATGTAATACGTTCGGTTTGTCCCGTAGGCTGCAAAACGTCTCGTTTTCTGGTACCGTAAAACGGGGTTAAATTGCACCATCAAGGGTAACATTGCATCAAAAAAAAAAAGTTTTTAGAGACACCTGTTGTCATTGCTACTAACAATAACTCATTGTTTCTCCAAATATTCAATGGATGTCACTTTTCACTCTTACCTAAGGTTATTTTCCATTCAATATGGTACTTTAGTACTGAGCGATTAGCGGTTTGGGTTGGTTGTGCAGTTTTTATGAATAATTTCTATAGGTAATTCTTATCACATCTTCAACAGTGTGTAGCATTCTAAGGTGAGTAAAGTGGTTTCGTATGTTGAATTTTGTCATGTATTTGATAATACCAGTATTTCTTACTAAATTTACCAAATCATATTAATATTAATATTTCCATGTCCATGTGGAATCTATTAAGATACTGAAGGAAAAAAAAAGTGATGCAATGTCACCCCGCCCTAGGGCTTACTTTGCATCATTTTTCAAAAAATTATAGCTTGTATATGAAACTACAAAATATACTTATAACCACAAAAAAGTAAAGGAAATATATTATATAACCATGACATTTATTGTCAAAAACACTACTCATCTCCTCGATGAAAAAAATCATTATAGCTGAAAAGTTATTAAAAAGTGATGCAATTTAACCCCGTTTTACGGTACCTAATTTTAAATATGCATATTAAAACCATCGCAGAAAATTTATCCGACGTCGCACGGAAAAAATGTAATGCTCTTAACACAGTAATTTTTTGTTTATTTAAAAAAAATATTACGTAAAATGGAAAGACACAATTAGGCCCCACGTTGGTCGCCAAATAGTATATCGTGCAGTTAGCGCATTATTGATTTGAGATGTTTTCGAACATGTATATAATACTTACATACCTTGATATCTCTTAAATCCCTTAATATCCTTAATAAAGTTATAAATAAAAATATGCTTTGACTGATGTGATTTATTTTTTAATTTTTTATCAATAACTTTATGCTTATAATAGATAGACCCCACTTTCAAAGTTGTTTGTCGATCATTTTTAATATATTTTCAAATGACAACGGCCGGTCACTCAAGCCCGGGACAATCGTATACGTATATTACAACTTAATTATTAATGAAGTAACATACTACGTATTGCGAGAACCGGTTGATTAGGAAAATATAGACATTTATAAAATTTTATGAAGTTGCCTTTTTTTTTACAGAATTTGAAACTAAAGTACGAGGAAAAATTCCAAGTTTTAGAAAGAAATCAAAAAGACCCTCCAACTACAAGCGCCGTGGAAAATGGCGAAAAATCACCATAGATAATAATTAACAGTTAGTTCATCATGGAATTCTGAATAACATAGGTATTCGTGATTTTTAAAGTATTTAATTCAGTGAATATAATTATTGCATTTTATATTAATAGTTGCTCTTTGAAGAAAAGTTTAATGTTTTTGTAAGTACATATGTATAATACTATGTTTTAATAAAAAAATATAATAAATTGCGTATATTCATTATTTAATGTCACATTAAAACATGTCTTTTTTATTTAATAAAAAAAAATTACATTGATTTTTTTTACATACCGTGATATTTTTACATTGTATATATTTGTAAGAGAGTTCATTTTATAATTTAATTGACAGTTTTTTTGTAATATTCATAATTTTAAAACATTGAAAAAAAACAAAATTCTATTACAAGAATCGATAAATACAAAACGGAAATTAGGATGGAGTGAGTTTTATATGACTCTTTACTTTGGCTTTGAATGCTTTTATATTTTTTATAATTTTTATTTCGGAAAGTAATTTTTAAAAATTATTTTTACCCGAGAAGGAATAAGAATTTTGTGCTGCACTTATGTCGCAAATTATTTTGACACGCACGTGCTAAAATGTTTCACCTGAAATAGTGTGATGACCGAAGAAAGCAATGTCATCATTTTCTATAGAATCCAATACGGCAAATCGAACAGTATTGCACTTGAAATCAGGGGCATCGTTCTGCAGTACATTCACATCGTCCCTATCACGAAGAAATAAACTACAAAGGAACGTCACCTATAAAGAGACAACATTTACATTTTATATTTTTTTGCACCACAGCAGGCCAGGAGACCTAATTACAGTGGTGAATTACATCACAGAGCACCCAGGCTTGAGAAAAATCACATTTTAATTTTTGTGTTCTCACCGGGAATCGAACCCGGAACCTTCCGTGCGTGAATCAAGCGTCTTGACCACTACACCATGGAGGCCGCCACAAAACGTAGCAACGCAAGTCGATCAGCCCAACAAGTTCATTTCAGTCAGTCAGAGCAGCTCGACAAAGTTACTCAATTACAGCATGCAGTTCATGTGCAGTCTCTTCAATCCATCATCGTCGTAATACTCGTGCAACACAGTTCACTATTTATTCACCATATAATAAATACGCATTAAACCAGCACCTCGCGTCTTCTCTGTCAACTGGGGTAGGAGCTCCAACACACAAAAACCTAATCCTAAAAATATACTTATATTTTTCTCTTTGAAAACTTTTAAAATACATTCTTTTTCTGTGACATCAAGTGTACATTTGTTTGTATTATCAACAATGTTTTAAGTGTGTTCAAACGTTTGTAGACAGGCTAGAGAGTTATTTAGACCTAATTTTTTTGCAACAGAAAAAGAAAACATTTTTGAAAAGTGAATATGGATGTCTAGGCATATACAGGGCTTATAACCCGTTATTAGATGATTTTAGTGGCCATGGTGAGAATCATTCGGCTGAACCAAGTCACCTACTAGGCAACGCCTGAAAACAATGGGAGTTAACTCCCTAGGGAGGAAATCCAGCTTGTCTACAAACATTTAGACATACTTGAAACATTGTTGATTAAACTCACTGGTATAAGAAGAAGTATACAAATAGTGAAATCATTTTCAGGTGTTGCCTAGTAGGTGAAATGGTTCAGCCGGATGAATCTCACCCACATGATAAAGGTTTAGGTCATTTACTTCACAAAAGTCAACGGATGGAAGAGTTGAGAAAATGTGGATGTTACAAATTGTCTAAAGCGGCCATTGAAACCAGCCAATAACAAGTCACAAGCCCTGTAAATGACAAGACTTCTATTTTTATTCATTTTTATTTATTCATATCTTTATGAAGATACATATTACAAAAAAAAAAACGTATGCCTAACTCTATAAAGTCAAGAGCCCTGTGTTAAGTTGGGATACAACATAATGGAAGCATACATATTATTAAAGAATACTACGAATAAAAGTTATAACACAAACATAAATTTTAATAAACATCTTGACAACGCGCTTAATAGTACTACGAGTGTATATAAATCTATGCAATGTCTCGCAGCCGTCTCCTGCAGTGGTCTCTTCCCTTAGACAAAATCCAAACTTGCACACTTCTGAAAACGGTTTTCGTTTTAGGGAACATAATATGTTGATCCAGAACATTGAACACTCTTGGGGCCACAAAAGAGAAATTTCTCTAAGCGAAATTCGTACGTATTTTTGGTATTAAATAATTCAAATTCCAGGAAAACCTGGTACGAGCATTCTGCTGGGATCACTTTTTTGTAACCGCATGACCAGAAATGTGTCAATAACTCTTTTAAAAAATATGTCTTATCTCCAGTACCTTCATAAATTAAAACGATGTCTCAAAGTGGAAAGTTGGGGGACATCGAAACATCTTTCTAAGAATTAATTTTTGTGCAACCTCCCCAGCCCACTATATCATAGCTACTGACTGGAAAAGAGCAAAATTCACATTTCTGAGAGTGCCAATATTCAGAATCCTTTTTCCCGTCTCAAAAATGTTTTCTCTCTCTGTTGCAATACATTAAAATGCTTTATCAGCTATTAATGATTGTCAAATTCGATTTCGATTTCAAGCTTGACTTCCTATAAGGTCAAAATACAACATTTATTTAGAAGATGTTCAAGCAATTCGAATGCGGTTGGCAAACTCTTTGTGCATGGCACCATTCTCAGTTATGGGAACACCCAAGCGTCCTGTAATTGCGAGACACCCATTAATGAAATACGTAACATAATTAGAAAGGTTTCTATTTTATTTCCGGCTTATTTCTTCTCAGAATACACAGATAATTACATTTGTGGAATTAGTTCTCAGACGATCTTATTATATTGTGTTTCCACCTCCTAATTCATTTGGGGATGAAGCTAATGGCTTTTAAGAGGGAAGTTCCTCCGGATACACCGGCACATATAAAACGCAGTCCTTGTTGAAATCTTCACCATTCTTAACCTAGCCTTTATTTCGAACGCAATTGAATCAACATCTTTACCAGAAACCCAGGTAAGGTCTGATTGATTAAATTAATCATTTTATCATTTTAATTGCATCATCATTATTCCCTTATTTGCACCAATTGGTGAAGAGGGCGTTAAATTTGTATGACAATATCAATGAATCTAAATTTGTTAAAAGATAACAGTTAATCGGCTAATTTATATTGCAATTAAAATCACCATCAACATATTTCTATCCGCACCCAGCGTGCATAGGAAACCGAATAAGTCTTTTATTATTTAAATATAATGAAACATTTGAATTCCTATGATTTACCCAAACATTTCTATTTTGGCGGCCATTTTCTACGAGTTGTAAATAATTCACTATTCTATAATAGCAATCAAGTTGTGACAAGAGTGGGGGTGCGAACCTCGAACCCTTGATACGCGAGTTCACGATGCTAGCCACGACCACAATCCGAAACAAATTGTGAGGTAAAGGCTTGCCTATTAAAAGATAATTTTTATTTTTTTTTAAACTTACAAATTGCTGGTTTAATAATAAATATTACATAAATTACCAATGATGCATAGGGTGCGAGAAGACCAAATGCAGCGTATATCAATCATCTGTTACGCATAAGGATATTTATGATCTCTTATGCTTTAGGTCTTAGTCAACGAAAAAAGAAATATTAACATCTTGAGCACCTTTAATACCAATATTTCTCGTTCACCCTGCTAGAAATTGAACCTTGGTCATGGTAGGCGAACGACGAGGCAGACTTATCGCTGCTTGGTATCCTATTTTAGGATTTTAACTGGGAGTAGCCATCGCGTTAAACCCATTTAGAATTTAGTTCTATTTTACACGCAGTATTCAGACTATATCATTCTTTATATTTTTTTTTTTCAAAAAATAAATATAAAGAATGATATGGTCTGAATACTGCGTGTAAAATAGAACTAATATCATTCTTTATGTTTATTTTTTTCAAAAAATAAATATCGGCGTTTTTATAATTTACACAAATATTTAATTTTGAGGGTCATTTTCAATAAATTGTAAATAACTCACTATTAGAAAATGTGAATCAAGTTGGGGTAGAGTAGGATTCGAACCATGGACCTTTGAGCCGTGAGTCCGAGGCACTAGCCACGGGACCAAAACTTCAATTCAAATCAATAGGAATTCAATCATTTTAAAAATAATCAATTACCTTAAAAGAGATAATAATATAATATATAATAAATAGGTTACAATAATTAAGGTACATTTGTTGAAATTATTTTTTTACTATTTATACCATATGAAAAAATCACCAGGGAATCATGCTTTAAGGACTGTACACGTACATTGTAGTGCTTAAAATGTTTTTTTTTTACATACTTTAAATGACATTAAAATATTTTTTCATTTTTTCCATCATAATTTTCTACAGCCGTATTTCGAATTATCTTTTTATATATTGTCTGTTATCAGTTAACTTAATTTTATGTGGAAGCATATTAAGTAATTGCGAAAAAAAAATATCCTTGGACCTTTACCCAAATGTTGTGTTAAAGGGAGGAAAATTGAAAATGATATTATTTCTCGCTCTTGTATACTCATGTTCATGATTAGGGGGATGACATTTATATATATCCATATGTAGATGTAGAATATAAATATATTTTAATTACTGCCACTTATTTTGACTGTAATTGTTTATGTGAAGGTATTTATTTTTAAGTAGGATCAATATTTATATAGATAAACTTTAATAACAAGCCACAAAAAGTGGCTTGTTTTGGTTTTTGTATTCATTAGGTTTATTGATTATTTATGTGCTTTTATTTTTATTTATGTGTACTTACTATTAAATAAATAAAAAAAGTAATTTTTGTACTTTCAGTATTTTTTTTATCCGTAGTAATTAATTCAGGTCTAAAATGGCTGACGTCTATTTCCGGATCCATTTCATGACGGATGTAAATAAATTAATAAACGGGTATTGAAATAAATTAATTCGCCTAAATAATAAAACTACTAACGAATAGTTTTAATTAAATATTTTAATAAATTACAGCTGTAAATGCCAACCAAGTGAGTTATTGCAGTTTAGAATTGTATATTTAGATTGTATACATTGATCAAGTACCAACTTACTATACATACATACCATTAGTCAATCAAACTTTTTAAATACATAGAGATAATAAAAAATAACATCGCCATAGGTGGTATAAATTAATCATATCATTTAATTATGTATTTAATCATATAAATGCAAGAGTTTTATTGTAAATAACAGGACAACGAGACGTCATATAATATTAAAATATATTGGCAGTCTCGGAACAAAATATGCATTTATTAATTGTTTGTTTACCAAGTCTGCACTTTTTTGAGAACGAAAATATATATTTATTTATTTATTTAATCCAATATAAAATACAAATACATAGTTTACAAATGAAAATGTTTATACAATAGGTACATTCCATATAATTTTAATTTTATTTATGGATGTAGCCACTCCACTGGCCCACAGGCACGTTCCGGAGTATCAGGGTATAATTTATTTTATACATAATTGTACATACTTTCACATCAATTGTTGTGTAAAAATTCAAAAGAAATCAAAAAAATTAAAACATACCTACATCAATAAAACGAGAAAGGATTTTCAAGAAACTAAAACTAACTATATATGAAACGTATTCCTTATATATGAAACATATTCCCCAGCTTCCCGTCTAGTCTTTTTAGCAATCCATTTATGGACTCGAGCTTTGAAAATAATGTTTTTCATTTTGTTCACCAATATGTGCTTGCTTAAAAAGTTGTATAGCTTAGGGGTCATAAAAGTATAATGCCTTTGTCCGTAATTTGTTTTTTCTTTGAGAGCAGAAATATTGTTTTTTTTTTATTTGCCTAGTGTAAAATAATATATATTTTTGTATTATCTTACAATTTTTGAACTTGAAATAAATATAAAATCATGTTTTCTCTCGGGGTCTTGTGCCGAAGGAAACGTTTTAAATAACTTTGAAACATGTCCTAAATACATAGCTAATCAATTTCTTTATTTTAACATGATTTATTCTATAAGTAACACCACAAATAAAAACCCCTTTTTATCTATTTGGCCTAATACTATCATCAATTCGTGCTCAACCCGTCTCTATTTTCCACTCCTCGATATCAATTTTGAGTAATTATTAATTGTCCTTTTGGACAGTGGAAGTAGGTTGCGCACTTATATCGAAAAGTAGACCAATCCTCTTTGACCGAAAGTCGTGTTAATTATTAAGTATTTTTGCAGCGCCATGAGTGTTTAGACTCTAGTATTTGTGTTTTGTGTAATGGGAAGTAGTGCATAATTTTTGAATTTACACATTAATAAAATATTTCCATAAATTAGTTACAGACATAAAATTTAACGATTTGTTGTGATTTGTTTGGCGTGGCCGTAGTGGCGAGTGTTATGCGGCGCGGGACTCGGCGCGAGCCAGGGGCCCGCGCGGGCGCCGCGCGCGTTTCAACATCTGACCACATGGTTTGCGGGGAAGTCAAATCAGTTTGATCTTGACGCGCACGACGTGCACGGCACGACAAAAACGTCACGCAAACAAGTGGCTACTAGTGTAGATTTTCAAACAAGCGCTGTTGTATAGTTTATAGAAAAAAGCAAGCGTAGGAAACTGGACTTTATCAAGATAACTATCAGGTCATGCATAGGATACAGAACAAACTCCTCCATATCAGGTTTTGGGGGGTTTCTTCATTTTAGGAAGCTCCTGATGTGAAGGCCCACTACGAGTATACATAGAATATGCCTCCTGATTGCAAACGCGTGCTACTGTGGCCAAGTACTAAACTCTAGGCAATCAAAAAAAGGAAATTTGACGTTTTCTACAAATACATGATAGTTTTGATGTTTGTCGTTTAGTATAAAAACTAGTATATCAGGAAAAAAAAAGTCTTCTAATAATATTCGAAATCCATAAATCGTAATAATCAATATTAACATTATTTTTTTCTAATAATACATTCAGAAAAACATTACTTTTACAAAATATCCTCTCTCCCCCTACACGTATTTTACTGCATCAACATACTGAGGGCTTCTTAAAAACAATAAAAGCTGTGTTATTGGTAAATCAAATTAAATGGATGTAAGTGTCAACCCGCTGTTATTATTTTTTAAATTTGATTCATTTCAATGAACTTCCACCAAGAAATGTTTATTACTAATTTAAAGGTCTCAATATTTTTTCCACGAAAAAGTTCTCCCATCTATTCTCATCTTCTACGTTCCAACAAGTGTCAATTATATTTTATTATTTAAATAGATGATTTCAATGCAGTGGCTGCAATACTGCTGACCCGCCGCGTTGTTTTTAAATACACATTTATCAAAAGTATTCATTTACCTTACAATCATCATCATTTTCCCTCTATCCCAATCCAATGGTGCACAGGGCATTACATTGGATCACCAAATGCTGCGAACCTTGATCATCTGACACATATAAGTAAGGTGATCAGTATTACGCTACAGGTACCAGTCTAGGGAAAGTGAAATTTTGTATTGTTAAACCACCTTTACAACAAATATTTCAAGTCAAATTAGCTAGGAATCGAGCTCGGGAGCTCAAGCATGGTAGGCGAATGCGCCAACCATTACACTACGAGGCTGACTTACGCCATTCGAACCTTCTTCCCCACTTTTCCTTTTTCAGAATTTTTACCTCAGAGTAGCTATCGAGCCAAAGCCCTGGTTTTATTTCACAGGAGCCTTATGCTGGAAAGATGAGACATTTTGTCACCCACTCGACAATAGTCGATTGGGCATCTCGATTGCTTTGTCATAATGCTATTCTTGAAAACCCTCCGACAATTGTATTACAAAGATGAATGAGATAGTGACAACACTAGCAAATCCTTATTTATCTATGGCCTATGGCTCTTCTACCACACGTAAACTTTTATTGTTTTTTGTCAGACTTCTTCCGTTGAATATTTTATAAATTGAAAATTATGAAAAAATATAAGAAAAGGTTTTACTGAGACACTGCAACATTTATAATTATTATTAGCCTTTGACATAACACACACCTACATGTTATTAGAACTATTTCATATGCATTTAATGGATTTTAAAAACATAGTATAATATACGAGTATATCTCAAATACGACGAGCGATAAAATAATTTTAAAATCATGTTTCTTGTGAAGCCTTATTTGATAATGGATTAAAAATAAGTATAGTTGTATTTGTTGCACATTTGTTGATACATAATCATTATAATATTGATTAGAGTTGTAAATTTTAAGTTGAATACAACAAAAATACATACTCGTTATTCAAACATAAATGCCGAGCTTTTTACAAGAAGGAAGTTTGACAGCTGAAGTCACGATGTCGCATTCGATTGTCAATGTCGAGTGCTTTGGGGCACTCGAGATAAAGTCGATTTGTTTTCAATCGACTGCATTCGTATGGGTGGTTCAAGAATGCTGTCACTCGTCGAATTACGGAAGTCGCATACGATTCTAAAGACGAACGAGTCCAGCATAAGGTCCCAGGACTGTATTATTTATCCGCTTGGTCACAAACTTACTGTACTAAAAAAAATATTTACATGTCGAAGAGAAAATAAAATCCAAAAGAAAAAAATAACAACAAAGAAACATGGAGATATTTTGTTGATAATCCACAGAACACACCGATTCAAGAGTATAAATTGTTTGGTTCGGAATCAAACCCGAAATCCACCTATTTTATTTGATAAGCGAAAATGTCAATACTGAGGCCGACTCATAACAATTTCTGAGCGATTAATCGATTTGTCTTGTTTGTTTTAAGTTCGCCCGGGGATATGTTGCGCGTACAGCATACATATATTAAGTTTTTGTAAGGTCGTTGTACCGAGAACCTTGCACAAGATCAAGATCACATAAGACAACTACTGTGCAACTGGTCCACGTAAAGATAACTTCCTGCCTCCGCTTCCGAGCCGTTTTTTGCTGAGCTTTTGATAAAATGTTTTTCTCACACCTTGTACAGGCCCGCAACAAGAACTAATTGCCTCATGAATATTTATTTCGATATAAATTAATGCGCTCTCAATTAACCCCAGCCATTTTTAATTTGCCGTAAGTAACGGTATAAGAAAAAGATACAGTAGAAGCTCAATAGAACCGGTGCCGCTTTATCCGTCCCGCCGCATTAACCGGCCTCTTCTAGGAATGCCTGTTTTGGAGTGATGTGTGGCTTTTTAAAAAAATTCATACAAGTTACGTGTTTTTGAAAATTCTATACATATCTACTTTTATACATCTAGTAAATGTTATCACTGTAACACTCCAAAAAAGAGACTAAATCTTGTGCTTGGAGAGTGACTTACATTACTGTAGTTGTTTATTCATAAGAGTTCATATAATTTTGAATATACGAGTATATGCGAAAAAAAAAAAAACATAGAATACATAAAGAAAAAAACATAAAATAATAATACATTCACACTAATCACTCGCAAACGAGTGGAGGCGTATAAAAAAAAAATATATCATTCAATGCAGTTTTTACACGTGTTCAAAAAAATATTAAGATTTACTTAAAATTTATTTATTGATATATTATTTTTAATTGTTTTTAATTCACGGGGGTGATTATAATTTTTTACACATTTGAAGACAAAGCTATTTTGACCATGACTTGTGTGGGATTTAGGAATTTTAATATTATTTTGGTGTCTGAGTGACTTATTCATCTCAAATTCTTTTTTTTTTCTTTATAAATTTGTAAAATGGAATTTATTTTATAAAAAATGTCTACTGTATGAACCTTAAATATGTTATGTAGACTTTTCGTATTGAATGTTGAGGCTTTCTTTAAAATTATTTTAATAATTAATCTTTACCTGTACATATTTTTTACAGTTTATGAAATGTAAATTTTCAATGTGGGAGTTTCTAATATAGAATAAAAGTTCTGTTTTCTTAGTGTTTTTTTTCTTCCTTGCGAAAGTGTTTTTTTTATGTGTTTTAGACTACCTTCTCTTTAACCGGCTTTTTCGTTATCCGGCCCTGGGTCGGTCCCGTCAAGGCCGGTTAAGAGAGCGTCTACTGTAAAAATATTCGAGTTTACTTTAGATTGTGATTGGGTGACCATTTTTTATTTTTTTTTACTTTTTTGTATAAAGGTACATATAATTATTTTATATTTAACGTTTCTACCCCTTTAATAGAGCAAAATGCTTGTGCTTAGAAATACCACTATGAATTCAGTCGATATTAGGTATTCAATGAAATGTCAACTGGCCGAATTGTTCAAAAATTAGTAGTGCTAAAAGCGGCCGCGTCGAGCGCCATATGTTCTGCAATATGATGCATGAAAGTAATTATGGTCTAATGTCAAAAGTACCATCTCATCGAAAATATCCCTTAAGAAAATATGTTTGAAATACTGTTTTCCAAATCAAGAATCTTAAAATAGTTTGTGTTATCTGCAAGTTTAATCTAGGAGAAAAAACCCGCACTAGGGGCAAGACATTCAAAATATAGTATACTTATTTGTATGAAAAAATCAGCTAGAATAATCGGCTAGTTTCTTGGCTCACTGCTGACGGCGCGCTTTATTAATATTAATGTTATTTGTATTAGGATAAAAATACAAACGGTGGAAATGATTTAAAATAAATAATAATTATTTATTTGTTTTCCTGTAAATAAAGTTACTCTAAAACAATATTATGGTCAGTCAAATATAATGGTAAGCTGCGCATAATCGCTTCTGTACACGGTTTGCCCCTTTAGTATAGGTATTGAGCATTGGCGGGTCCATATTGCTTTTTTAAATATTTTATTTTTATAAGTTGTGTTTTATAGGAGTAAGGACCATCTAAAAGCCCTTAAACGCACCTCGTTTTATCTGCCGTCTTCGGATTCACGGCACATAAATATGAAAACTATTTTTGGAAAAAGTAATTCACGAGGGCACGAAAATTTCGTCTCCGTTTTATTTGTTAATCTCCGTGCTCTCTCTTAAACAATGATTTGTTGTATTGGCGTCGCTTTAATTAATTTAATTATTATTATTAGCATAGTAAGGATTAATACTTTATGTATTAAAATCATGCATATACAAAGCAAACAACAAACTATAAACTTCATTTTCCAAATCCGGTATGAAAATGTTCATGTCCAAAAATATAACTTCATCTTTAAAAAAATAAGAGAGATATATAAAGTCTTGTATCTTATGTAGACTCGTATTACATCACAGTCACACAAGTTACACTGTTTATAAGTAAATGGTGAGCAAGTGGATAAAGAGTAGACCTGTTCATCTCCTGTAAATTATTTTTATGACTAAAATTTCTGTTGCTTTTAACTGTAAAATTTTCCTTTTTATGTCCTTATTCTTTTTATTTATATATTATTTTTACATTTTATGTTTTGTAATTAATATTTGTTTTAATTGTATTATTATTAGAAGCATTTATTTTTGCATAAAAATGTCTGCCTTAAAACAGGTTGTACCTAGTTAGGCAGACTAGATATGATCCATATAAATCTATTACATAAAGTGTGTATGTAGTAGATAAAATAAATGTTATTTTTGTTCATAAACTATGATTAATATTAATATTATTATTTAAATTTATTCTTTAAATTACAAATGGTATATTTTCTAATTTTTATTTGTGCTTCAATTTGTATTATTATCGGTTTATTTTCTAATTTATATTTATGTTTATTTTTTTAACTATTAAAGGTATATTTTCTAATTTATGTTTATGCTTCAATTTTTATTATTAAAGGTGTGTTTTCTAATTTTTATCCATTTTGAAACTTTGATATTATTATTATTTGAATCTTTTTAAGCACCAATAAATGAAATGAAAAAAAAATACGTGTAAAAAGAAGGTCCTTCCTAAACACAAAAATTTCCTAGCTAGTCGAGACCTGAAACAAAGAACCTCTGTACATTTTAAAACTGCGAAAGAAAGAAAAAAAAAAGCCTGGACACAGACATGACCACAACCCAGTTTAATGTAAATATTGCGGGCAATCATTTCCTACTTCGGTTCTGGCAGGTGAGAGGAAATCTGTCTACGGACCTGTCATAGGATAAATGGAGAATTTTAAATCATACCATCGTTTCCTACAGCAGAAATCAGAAACTTCACAATTCACAGTACACTCACATGAAATGTATACACCAGCATACGAAGGACAAGCTTGCAAAATGTTTGCTATAAATATATTGAATATGATTTTATTTGACTAGAAGTTAAATAACGCGAGACACAGTTGGAAGTGAGTGCCATCTTTAGTTAAAAAAAACATCAATATAGCAGTGTGTCTACAACAGATGAAAAAGTATTCCATAAATGTATTTTTAATATTGTGAACGTTGTCAACAGTGCGATAGAAAATAACATATTGTTTTAATTTATTGAAATTTTTCTACCAATTTTTTAAAGTGGAACTGTATTTTATTCATACTAAAAATAGTGTTTTTAGTTTTTTCCAACAATACTTTGAGTTTGTGCAAATGTTTGTAGACTAGGACTGGATTTAAAGTAGCATATTATAAGAGAGATCGAAAACATGAAAATACATATTGTATTTATATATATTTATTTAGCTTTTAAATTTGTAATATTACATAGTTACCACGTATTAAAAGTTTTATTTTTATTTTTCTAAACATACTGCCTACACAAATTTATTGACTATAGAAACACAGCTTATAGTGAAACCCAGTAATAAACCTTGCCTTTGAACTTGCCCCCACTCGCTAGAAAATCCGCTTTGACTAATATTAATAATACAAAAAAATTGATCAAAAATTAATAATTTAATATTATTTACCAGAATTTTTATAGAAAAATGGTGCCGCTTCCAGCGTCCCTTTGCATTAAACGTTTTCAAACATTTAGAGTCTAGGTTTTTTAATTCTGGTCAGTCTCACCTTAGGAAGCCTGAAATCGCCTCTACTTCTCGTTCCATTCTTGTGGAAGTCCTTGGCATATTTAACGCCTTCCAACGTTATATGAACTGGGCGTTTACTGGGCTCATGACTTGTCATATGCTGGTTTAAGTGGCCACTTAACACGCTGATTCCGCTATTCTGTCTATGTTTGAAAGGAGACAATGACCGATCATAAACCCTTTAAATGCCTAGACATCCATTTTCCCTTCTCGGTTGCAATATGTTCATCTAACCCCAGGGGGTTAAACCCAGTCCTTGTTTACAAAAGTTTGGACAATGTACATATATATGTATATATATGTTTTTTTTATCTAAAAAATCATTCAAGAGTGTTGTATGGGGCACTGCATTGGTACACTAATCGAAGCTTATCTTGATATTTTTTGTTACATGAAGGAAAGATGATCAGTCTTACGCTCCAGGTACCAGTCGAGTGCCGCGATTATGAACGTTATCTTCATCTGTACATATCGAGACGGTACAAATAACTTCTGTACTATCTCTATCTACCTCGGTATGTTCTACCGACTTGTGATTTCGACGTCATATGATCGAATTCAACCAATGACTGACCCTGAAAATTTTGTCCGCGTTCCTTACTTCATTTAATATATTTAAATATGCTTCTGAGATAAAAAGTGCCCGCTTTAAAGCATTCATAAACTCCAATAAATCCCAATTTAAGCTAAAAAAATGCTCGCTTGTATATGATGTATAATTTTATATGATTTTTGACAATTACCAAGACAGTATGCTTAACGATCGTCTGTATTTGTCTGCCTAGTGATTACAAAGCCGGCTCCTTTGACGTCTAGATACTTTCACCTAGGAAGATAGTAAAACAGATGGAAAAAATACAATAACTATATTTTTTTGAGTGGCAAAATTTAACGGCTAGATGCTCTTATATGCTGATAGGGCAGAATCTAGCCACATCATCTGTGCATCTAGGCGTTCGTTTTTAAAACTGACGTTTTTTTTTCAATTCGTTTTCAAAATTTACTTGTTTCTCTCTCACATTTTGAATAGGGTTTTAAGAAAAAAGGTGCCAACCTCAGAACGATTTAAATTTTAAATAAATCGTAATTGAAGGAAAAATTGCTTGGTGGAACCAATTTTATGACATTTTTAATGCGTAGATATGCGTAACGAGGGGTACTAGACCTGTTGGTACAAACCGATGTACTAACGTAATAAACCGATATTCTAACTTGTTGAGGGGGTCGGTAGTGTATCTTCGTAATCGGCCGGGAGAATATACATTCAACTATACCGTCATGGTGAAGGTATGACATCCTTAGCTTCCCATCACAATCGCGGCCCATGGACTATGAAATATTATCGTGTAAAGACACATTTTTTAATAAATATTTCATGTCAACCGTACCGTGAACCGAATTGAGACCTCTTGCATGGTAGGCAAACGCGCTGACAAATACGCTGAAAACAATATTTAAGATAAACATGCTTCTGTTATTTTTAAAAAATGCACGCTAATTTCAGTACTATGCCATCCTGCAATTACCGCCGTCTTATCTTCTTTGTGATGACCCTGACTGTTCTGGCAATACTGGCTCAAGATTTTGTGGACGCCTCTCCAGCAATAGGTAACACAAAAAACACATAACATCTTCGTCAACAGTGAAATCACTTTCTCCACGTACCTGAAATCTGTTTCCCAGACCAAGGGTATTCCTTTCGGTTTCGCTTATATATTTATTTTTTTTACAGAAATTGAGTAGCTTTATTTATTTTCAATTTCGTAAACCGATAATTGGGAAATATATTTACTTTTTGACATTTTTAAAGTAATAAAGGTCTATGAAGTACTGTCCAGTAAAAAAAATACTTTTTGTCACTTATTAGTACCATAAAAAATATTTTTAATTTTGTAATTTTGAATTTCCATAAAAAAAACCTTTATTCTATTGGCCACGCCCCGAATATGTCACAATGCATGTTTGAGACTCTCAGAGGTGTTCCATAATTAAGGAATTCTTGTTTTTTTTTCGAATGTGTAGGATGGTTAGTAAATTACATTGTGTCGAAGAAGTTCAATACCTCTGGATATGAACTGAACAAATATTTTGCACTGTTCTTTTACATCAAAGGGAAGTAGTGTTGCATTTTAACCCTTGGTATGATAACTGTCAAACGAAGTAATAACAATCTTTTCATTGGCTTGATTTCATTAAAATAGTTAGTAGGTACGTAGGAAGATTTTGGAATAAATACTTTGGGGCCTTATATAAATTGCGTTGGATTTAAGTAATATTTCGTAAGAATGATAATTTAAATTGATGTCATTAAATTTTTATAAAATTCCATGATGAAAACAGATTTTCGTAACTGAATTTAATACAAGTAAACGCAGTTTTTGCTACCATTTGTGTAGGTAATCGAAATATGGTCATAAGAAAAAATTACAATATCCGACTGAAGCTGATAGTTTGCCAAAATCGCAGTTTTTTTTATTTTTTATTTAAATAATATAATTATACATTTTTACAATTCAAATGTTATATTTTTTACTAAAACTAAAATCCCACCAAGCCACTTTTTGTAGCTTGTTGGTGGAGATTATAATTAAACTAACTTATTTAATATTATTTACATTTATAAAAACAATGAATAACAGATATAAATTGACAGCCGGAAAGATCAGAATATACTTGTATATACAAGTGTGAAAGGAAAAATAAAAGCAATACTCTTAAATTCAATTGAAATCGCGGTTTTTCTAAATTAACATTTAACAAAAGTATTGTTTTTTCGACAGGAAGATATGGTCTCTAAAACGATTTTTGGGTATGCTTGCATTACTGTTTTTTTGAGAGTTTCCTTAAAATACGACCGAAATATATTAAGACATATTTTCTGACTGTCGGGTTGTGGAGAGCATTTTGGTTATTAATAGTTCCTGAAGGATGAAGATATTTGTGCGTCTTGCAGTCCACGGAATGCTATTTCATAATATCCCCCTTTTCTCCATACGAAACCTCATAACAGGAATTTTTATCGGAATTTTCTATTGCGATTAATCTATTTTATTGTGAAATCAGCAGGATACGATCTTCTCGGAGTTTGCATACGCAACTGTGCTCAATGCAAGAAGATGTATGGTCCATGGTTCGAAGGGCAACTATGCGCCGAAGCTTGCCTCAAGTTTAAAGGGAAAATCATCCCTGACTGTGAAGATGTCGGCTCCATAGCTCCATTTCTCAATAAACTTGACTGAAACCAAGCCCCGGATAACTCCCTGACTGATTATAATGAGCCACGAAGAAAGCGAAAAGAAATTAAAAATATGTTTAAGTATAAATAATTTATTAAGTGTGATTTAAAGCTGAGTCTAAAACGGCTTCGTGTTTATTCAAAATATTCATTTGAATAGTATGCTATCCTATCTGATGCACCAATCTTAGATAGTCAACATTTTGTATTTATCAAACAATTTAATTGATTTTTAATAGCATTTAAAAAAAACTTTTTTTTACGATATGTCTATCACCTAGTCATACACTAATGAGTTTGATTTATGTAATGTATTTACTACCTTTGTTTACATTTAATTAGTTTAATATGTATTTTTATGTAGTTTCGCTATTAAATCCGGTCTCTTTCAATATAAGAAAAACTCATTAAACTTTGTGGAAGCTTATTTATTTAAGGCCACATTATACCTTAATAATAAGTGTGTTTTTAAATAAATGATTAGGTTATAATCAATAACCCATATTTTTTTATATAAATCATAAACTAAAGTACTTGATATATCTCTACTAATATATTGTTAAGTTCACATACTTAATCCGTAACTTAAATATTTTAATTTATAACAAAATAAAAATATATGTAATTACGGAGAAAGTTCACCAAGAAATGTCAATAATAACAGAATTTAATTGAATGAGGATTGACAATGTTTTGAGTATGCCCGAATGTTTATAGACCGGCTGGATTTCCTCTCTAGTGAATTATTAAGATCTAACTTAGTTGCAATAGAGAGAGGAAACATTTTTTAAAGAGTTTTAAGTCTTTTACTTCACAAAAATTAACAGATGGAAGAATTGAGGAAGTATGAAGTATGATTTATGAATGTTACAGTGTGTATTAAGGAGAAATGAGTTAATTTATTAGCTTTGTCATTTAACAATAAGAATTTTTCCGATGGATAAAAAGTAGCTTGTATTGACTGCCGTTCCTTCAACTGTCACTATGCAAAAAAGACTATCCGTTAGTCTAAGGCGATGTAGCATCGTTATTATATTGAAATATTAATTCATTTCTACAAATAATCCATTTTTCCGTTATCAATTTTCCCTAGGAGGTGATATTTTTGGGGATAAAAAGTTACATGAAACACTTTTCAGCTCCAGTTATCTCTACGCAATTATTAATAACAATTGGTGGCTCTGTTGCGACGTGAAAGAAGTATTATTTTTTACTAAGAATTTTCCCGAGGGTGTGATATTTTTTTTTTCGGCATGGAAAGTAGCTTATTTTACTTCTTAGCTCTCGGTTATCTTATGTGAAAAATCAAGTCGATCGGTCACTCCGTTGCGACGTGAAGGAAACTCAAACAAACGTAGTACGGATGAGGATATAATAAAACATTTATACTTTGAAAAGATACAAAAATTAATATTCCTCGATAGATAGTTACCACCAAAAACAATGTGACGCATTTATGTTTTTAATGAAAAATATACTTATTTTATTTAAATGATTCACATAATGTATTTTTTATAGCAAAATCCAAACACCGACCAGTTTTGGGTTAAAACTGTCCGATTATTTTGCCGCCATGACTTTTTGGTTGGATTTACATATTGTTATGTCAATTTCATTAAAAAAAGGAAAATCTGGTGACAGTTTGTTGGCATTTTGTAGAACTCCAGATTATAATTTGAATATTAAAATCAAACACTGATCTAAATCTACTTAAAATCGTTTATTTTATTTTAAAACAAAAAACAAAAAAAGACGATTGTATCGCTTTGTGAGAGCATTTTCAAATGAATATCGTACGTTTTGCGCAAAAAATTGTCTGAAAATTGTCCTTAGAAAACGAAACAATTGTCCGAATTTTCAAATTTTAAGCAGACTCAAATCAATTTTTGATTTTAAATAAAAAATTTTTTTTTGGCATACTATTTCTATGAAATAATTATGTTTTATGCTAGTAAGTGTTAAATGTTCCAAATACATATTTATTACGTAATTTAATTAGTCCTCGTAAATATTTTAACTGTAGATAGGCTTATTTCCTTAAAACTGACAAACCTACGCTTTTATTTTATAATTTAAGCGATCTACTTTTATCACATATTTATTGTAAATGTAAAATTAATTTTATTTGTTTACTGTACTTTTGATATTATATGAAATGTAACACTAATACTGTGAAGTACATAATATAAGAGCTTGAATTACAAAAGTCATGTGTTTTATTTTTACCCTACAATGCCTAATAATGTAGACGATCTGCTACATACCGATAATCGGTGTACAAAAGTGATTTCAAACATGTTTATTACTCGGCGACGAATTTATTATATTGTATACATTCTAGACATAATTTATTTAAAAATTCGCCACCATAGTAAAAACTTTTTGAAAAAATTTAAAACAAAAAGGCAGTTGCACGCGCACTTTTTTGTAGCTGTCAATAGAAGCTCAGTTTTAGAGGGATTTAGTTTGAGTCTGTTTGATGACATCCAGTTATTAAGAGTTTAGATGCACCGAGACACGCGATTTTTAAAAATCGTTTATATCTTGAGAGAGTTGTAATGCGTCAACCTATAGAGAAGCCCGCTTTAAAGACGACAATAAACGAGTTGCTCCAAAAAAAACTCAATTTCATTCACCGCACTTTTAATTGAATTTAATCCCACTACTTTCTCTGTCCCTTTAACAGTGAGTTTGGCAAATTACATGGAGGACTTGGTCGAATATTGTCACTCATCCTCATAACCTCAGAGTAATAATGCGTAACCTAGAGAGAAGCCCTATCACTATGTTTCATAAAACGAAAGCGATGTTCGTTAGCAACAAATTAGCGGCCATTTTGTTTTATTTGACAACATAGGCATAACATAAAAAAAAAAAAAAAAACGGTTCTATCGGATGCTTTTGTCACTGTGCTTGGATTTGCTTGTAAATAACTTGGATATTTACGTTATAATAAATAAAAATAGACTATGGTGAATTGCAGTATGTTTGGTTGCAACAGTAGGAGCGGAGCGTCAAAGGTGTTAAAGGAGTCAGATTGATTTCAAATATTTTCCCATGATTTACATTGATTTTTGGCATTTATTGTCCCAACACGTGTATTATGTTGTTTAAAAACTTTCCTTACATCAACATACTCGTATTTACTTAAGATACTATTTTTTCTCAATTAAGGGAATAAATTTGTGAATTAAAGTATGCTTACTGTTGGTGCTGATTGATTACGGGCAATATGTCGGAGCCGCACTAGGCCTCCAAATAAAGTTTTAATATTTATCAAGTAGAGGTCGATTGAAATTTTACTCGAAAACAATGTTTACCTTCTCGCATCTTAAATGACATGTCCAAATTTCAGGCCGCTACGACTCGCCGTTTCGGAGATGTGACGGACAAACAATCAAACTTAACACACAACTTTCGTTCTATGGATTTTCAATTTTATAAAATAAATATAGGCGAATTATGGAAAAATAAACTGGAATAACCCTGAAATAATTAATACACAGATACATATTTAAGAGTATTCTTTCTTGCAACTGGCGAGAATCGAACTCGTGATGCAAGTTTCACAGTCTGACCCAGTGTGCCACGGCGCGACGTGATGCCTGTCATAGATTAGAGATTTCATAAGAAAGTTAAGTGGTTTTCAAAATGTATTTCCATTCCTCAATAGACTATCGAGTTTGATAGCTTATTTAAGCCAAAATTTTAAAAAAAAATGCTTGGATCGTATTATGAGTGCTATGTTTTTTTAATAATTTTGAAATTACTCCGCCTGCAACGTCACAAGTTCTCTATGAAAAGTTGTCCTGATAAGTGATTGTCACCTCATTCATTCAAAGTTTGTATGAGGTTTCATTCAATATTAGTTCTGGCTGTCATTCAAATCATTATATCTGATTATAAACATGAATTCTTTTTTATATTGTAAAAAAACGAATGCATGCATTATTTATCATTTGCCAAAGTAAAAAACCTTCCAACTGTTGCATAGATTTGATAATTCAAACTTTTCACAAAAGTGCAATTATCTCAGTTCTTTTTAATGGCTAGCTGCTTTTTCCATAACTACGTTCAATTATCGATATCAAAAATGTCGCGTTTTTCTAGTGACATTAAAAATAAAAAAAATAAAAAATTAAATATAAAAACATTTCTCCACAATATCCATAATGATTTCGAAAATACAATTAATTATTCTTAATCAATTGCATATATTTTTATCGGTATTTGTAGTATGTGATATTTCCCTTTTATTACCACGTGTAAGAATTTTTTTTTTTATCCAATTTTTTGTTGAACCGAACTTCCTTATCTTTGGCCGAATTTGTTTTACTTCTACCTACCTTCACTTCCGCTTTCTATAATATATAAGGTATTGATGCAGTACCCTATGCACCGCTGGGTGCGGATAGAAACATGACGATGATGATTGGTAATACGTACGTATCAATATCAATACGTTTTCCAGGTAGAGCACAATAATTGTAAATATATTGAAATAGCAATTAGGGTTGTGGTCTGAGATAATTAAGGGTTTAGGTTTTAATATGACTTATAGCCTTGGTGATTCACTGCCTGGGGAACTAATGCTCAAAAGGTACTAAAAGCAAGGGGATTTTCGCTCATTCCAGGATTTCTATTGTTATTGTTATAAATCTTGATTAAAGGACCAGTTTGTCAGTACAAGTTTCTCAACATTAATAAAACCACCAATTTTTAAAGTATTTAATGTTTTTTTCTTTTAATGGATTGTTATTTTTAATAAACTTATATTGTATCACACGTAATTTTTTTTTATTTCAAATTAGTTTATATTTGTTTGTTGTTAATTATTATAGTCATAATAGGTAAGAGCTCTAATAGATTGGCATTAATGATATAGGTATGTAAAATACGCAGGGGGGAATATTAGCAGTTCACAATGGAGTCCTGGTCCTGACCCTGCTGTATAAGAGTGAAGTATGGACTTGGAAAAACAGGGGTGAAAGTAGGCTGAATGCTGTCAAAATGCGATCTCTCAGGCGAATGTCTCGTAAAACTATGTACAAATGTTGAGATCCGTAAATTATGTAAGACTGAGATAAGCATTATCGACAAAATCAAAAAAGGAGCTTTGTGGTGGTTTGGACACGCAAAGCGATTGGACAGCGAAAGAACGGCTAAAATATTTACCATACGATATTGATGATGTAGATGTTCATGAAATGGCGTGATGGTTTGTTTAATTGTTTACATTTAGTAAACTAAACCTAAAACTCTAAGAATCTATCTAAATTTACAATAAGTGTAATCATGGCATGATCTAGGCCGACATGAAAAATGTGTCATCTCAAGTCAGAAGTAATAACACCTCTCGCTTCTTGAATGTTTGCCTTTGCTGTAGGAATACATCGCAAGTACTATTTAATGAGAATTTGTTAACCGTTCTGAGAATCCGTGGAGAGGGGGAAAAATCCGACGCTGGTTTTAAAATTACCCACAGCAAAGAAAGCATTGGTTAGACAGCAGTGGACAGGTGAGTAAATGTGTTGAAAAATGTTATTTGAAAAAAAAAATTGTATTATATTAGTCACAGGTTTTAAATCTCCCTCATTTATTAATGGGAGATTTAAAGGTACAAGTTTTTACATGCACAGTAGACAGGTAATCTATCTAGGTATGATATAGGTTCTACTTTAAAAATAATAATACTTATTTGTAATTTTTTATTAAATTATTATATAACTAAAAAAATGGTTTTCTTTGTATCCAGGAGGACAAAAAATAAAGTTCTGTTTATGAAATAGAACCGGCGCTGCTATTCCGGACGCTCTCGCGGCCGTAAAAAATACTTTTATATCGCGTATTTAGTATGGTAAACACGCTAAAAAAGTTTTTTCTTTGGCTGCGATAGCGTTTCTTTTTCGCTCGAGGGTTACGCATTGATAAAGTACTTAAAATCGTTTTATTCATTTGTATTACCAATATATTTATTACCTAGAATGTCCAAGAGTTCGTAGATAATAGAACGGGTATATTACATAAAAGAAATAGGGTATTATCACACGGGGGGAATATTGGATTTAACATACTGAACAATCATAGGATTTTTCAGATACATTTAAGATAAACATAAGATTAACATATAAAATGAAGAAGACATAATAACAAGGTAATTATGTCCTCTTTATCTCAAAAGAATCGTATGTATTTTGTTTCTTTAAAAAGTATATTAATGTAAAATGTTCAGCCACATTAAAATAGTAATTCATTTTATTAAAAGTGAAATCTTCACTATACCACGAAGAGAGGAAGAGGTAAAAGAAAAAATGAAAAGAGAGGAAATGAAAAACTTAAATATCCAGATAGTTCCATTTTAATTGTGATTTCAATGTGAATAAAGAAAGGGCGTCTTTGAAATTTGTGGATAGATTTTTCCACAATTAAGCAGCTACTATTGTGAAAGATAGCATAATGTACATACCATTATAAAAAACTTCAAGTTTTACATTAAATGGTTTTAATAATAAGTTAATAATAAACATAAAATATATAATTAAATTAATTACGTAGTTTATTTATTCAGGTATGTTTTTTCAATGTATGTGGAATATTTTTCTTTATTCAGCTTGTTTTGAAATTTATTATGAAACGTTTCAAAGCTTGACCTAAAATCTAAAATTGCTTAAAAAACAGATACACGAGGGTAAAGTCGATGGTAAATGAAATGAAATTATTAACATATAAACAAAGAATATTTTACAATACAATGATATTTGTTCATAAAATTATAAACTCTAATAAAAAAACATAATTTTGGAAAAAAATTGATCGGAACCAGCATGAACACGATCACAATACTAGAAAAAAGAACATAATTAGACTTCCATTTAGGAAAAAGTCAAAGTCACAAAATTCAATTTTATTTAAAGCAATTAAAAAGTATTACGAAATGGAAAAAAATATTTATGAAGAAAAAAACATATCAAAATTTAAAATAATGGTCAAGGCAAATGTGATAAACACTTTATAAATTTAATATATTTTCAATGTTATTATTAGAACACACATAACAATATGTATGATATGTGTGCCCTACTTTAAGATTTAAATAAAAATAAAAATAAAATAATTAAAAGTGTATATTGACAAACTAGACCAGGTAAAATGTACCACACGGTAAGGAAACAATTTTTATACCTGTTCAAATGTTTTTAAATGGTTTAGGAAATGAACAGTGATAAGTTTTGGGCTTTCTCGAAGGTGACGTGGATTATATCTTATGGGTCAGGTTATTGTAAAAGGAGAAATGGATTCTAAAAAGCTTTGGACTATTAAATCCCAGGTATATTTCGTCCATATTCAAATGCTTGAACATTTTGAAAAGGCCGAATTAAAAAAAAAGAATATGAATAAATAGGACGACCCTAGATTTGTAAACTGTAAACGCCCGGAAATGAATAAATTAGATCTCAACAGAGACGAATAAATATGGAATAAAAGAACCATTCTTAAATATGTCATAATACAATAAATAATGAGAATATTTTCATAATTATTAAACCCTTATCCGTTCCCGGTGGTGCATAGGGTACTGCGCTATTAAATGTATCATATCTCGATTGCTTATAACTGGAAGATAAGGTGATCAGTTTCGCGCTTCGGGCGCCAGTATAAGGAGAATGAAATACTTCAGTGTAAAACCACATTTAAAGATAAGTATTTAATTTCAACCTTTATTGGGAATTGAAACCGGGACCTCAAGAATGGAAGGTGAACGTGCAAACCACTTCTCAACGAGGCGGGCGTTTCTCCACCCGATTTCCCTTTTCTTGATTTTTACCTGAATGTAGCCACCGAGTCAAAAACACTCGTCCAGGGTTCTTGTCATATTTCACGCACAGACCTGTATTTCTTATCCGCCAGGACAAAAATAAGATTTTTTATTAAACAATCGTGTTCTATGACTAAAATATCCAATTTGAAATTAAAAGCTAACAAAGTTATAAAGTATTGATGTGTTGGTATGGAATTCCCTCGTGAGTCATTTATTATTAATTAATGCTTTAACCACATCGTTTTACAAAATAATAAATAAACAATACTTATCAACAGAGATGAAAAATATTTTTTTCAAAGTCTAGGCATTTACAGGGCTTATGACCTGTCATTGGCTGGTTTAAGTTGTCACTTTACGCCCTATGCAACATTCACCATTGTTTTAACATATAAATACCTTAAATCCTTCCATCTGTTGATCTTCGTGAATTTGAAGAGCTGAGACCTTTATTAATGCGGGTGAGATTTTGACTAAATTATTTCACCTACGCTACGCCAGAAAATACTTTTCAGTTTTTTAACTTCTTTTTGGACCTCCTGGTTTTATCAACAATATTTTTAGTTTGTCAAAATTTGTATACACAAGAACTGGATTCAATCCCCTTGGGAACTATCAACATCGATATATTACAACAGAGACGAAGAACATTTATAGAATGCTAGGCTTTTACAGGGCTTATGGCCTGTCATTGGCTGGTTTAAGTAGCCATTTTACACAATGTGTAACATTCAGCATTCTGACTATGTTTGAGTATCTATATTATACCCCCCCAAGGGAGGGGTATAATATAGATACCATTTCCATTTATAGGAAAAAAAAACAACTAAAAATAATTATTTATTCTTTCTTATTTCTTATTATTTTCATGAACTTATCAACGCTTTTTAAGTTGTGCCCGTGTTAAGCCATAACATTTAAGAATAATTAAAAATACTAGGTTAAAAAAATTAAATCTTAATAACGTGCAATGCAATAGAAAAATAATCAAAAATAAATATGAAATAAAAAGTAATAGTTAGTTCATTCCCACATAATGTTTAAAATATGTCAAAACGTTTGAAGACAGACTGGATTTCCACCCCAGGGAATAATTAAATGATATATTTTTGTAACAAAGAGAGAAAACATTTATGAGTAGGGCATATGGAAGTCTAGGCATTTACAGGGCTTATAACCAGTCATTGGCTGGTTTTAGAGGCCACATTACTTACTGTGTAAGGAGTTGAGGAAATGTTGATGATTAGTCAATGAATGGTGAATTTTACATAGGGTGTAAAGTGGCCACCTTATCAAGCAAATGACAGGTCTTAAGCCCTGTAAATGCCTAGACTTGCATAACTCCTTCTCAAAAATGTTTTTCTTCTCCGTGCAAACATTTAAAATTCATTCTTAGCTTATTATTCGAAATATTTTTTGTCTTTTTTAATAATAAAAATATTTTTTAAAAACTTAAGTTTTAAGCTACCGATCTGTATAATAAATTGATTTTTTAAACACCTGTAAACATTTGGTAGGCAGGAATTTAGTAGGAAATGGGACCCAGTTCTTTGAAACCAATGGGGATTATTTTATATAGGCATGAATCAACACTGGTCTGGTGACCAAATGCATGTATTTGAATGGGAATAATACTGAGTAAATCTGTTCTAGCACAGTCAATTTTTTTATGTAGAAAAACTGTCGATTTTGAAAGTAAATAGGTATACTGAAAAGATAAATAAATTTTTCATTATCATCGTTCCCTTTCCGTACCCAATGGTGCATAGGGCACTGCATTGGTACATTAATCGCAACGCATCTTGATCATTTTTTTAAAAAGTGATAGTAATATGATCAGTCTTACGCTTCGCGTGCCAGTCCAGGAACTATAGAATATTCTAGTGTAAAAACACTTTTTTAAATAAATCATTCAAGTCAAACATGTTGGGAATCGACCACAAAACCTCTTGCATGGTAAGTTGATGCGGTGACCACTACACCAAAGGCCGAAATTTAAGGTTAAATTAAACAAAATGCTGCATATATGACAAAAATGGCGATAAATAAGTTATTCACAGTAATATTACAAGAAAGTAGCAGACAGAATCAAACACACAGATTTAATTAAAATGCTATCAGACAATCATTTGTTTCAATGTATTTAAGTAAGAAAAGTCATTTGGAAGTAGTTACTGGCTAATTTTGGTTTTGTAAGGTTTCTACGCCTGACAGGACATTTTTGGTTTGGCGACACTGTTTGCTACCGCGCGCGCCGCTTCGCTTTTTCGAGAGGGCTTATATACACATGCTTTTTGAATTAATCCTGCAAGTGATAAAACTATTTTCCACTATTTACCACGTAAGTTTTTTATAGCAACGACTTTACTCGCACAACGCCGCAAACATTAAGTATATCATCATCCATCGCCTTTCATTATCCTCCTTCGCCTCCAGACGGAATCGTGTGCCAGCAGTGTTCCTGAAGACCGATTACCCTGATAGCGTGAACTGATTGCCGACAAGGAAGAAGACTTAACACCAGGTTTGTCATGGTTAGTGTTATTAAAATTTGATTTTTTCTGGTCTTTAATTGTTGGCTGCATAATCCACTAGCTCACATTGTCAGTTTGGAAAAAATAATTTATTGTTCTGTCCG
Organism: Micrasema longulum; assembly: GCF_059751315.1. Lineage (NCBI taxonomy): Eukaryota > Metazoa > Arthropoda > Insecta > Trichoptera > Brachycentridae > Micrasema > Micrasema longulum. The sequence goes on along the minus strand of NW_028279457.1, from coordinate 98,867 downwards.
CCATCGCAAATTTATTTTACACGCAAAAGATGATCAAATTACACGATTTGCCAGCCACAAAGATGCGGTATAGATGAGTAGGATGTGAGAATAATCAAGCGCTATTGTTAGGCTGGAAAATGAAAATACTTTTTACAAGGACTTACGAGGGGTCCGAGATGGGTGTGTTTTTTTAAACTATTTTTTTATCCTGTACTCTGATATGACACTTAAAGAAGTACTGACTGATACATCTTGTCGTGAAGGTTAACGGTGTAGGCATCAATAATATTAGATGTGCTGGGGACATTATCGAATTTCATTATTATTTTTTAATGGAAATTGCATTATTATTTACCCTTTTATTAAGTACCAAGTTAATATTTTGTTAAAAGTGGATTTTACAGCTTTTAAATTAGCTTTTTAAAAATTGAAGTGTCGAGGTTAGGAGGGATATTCTATTGTAGACCAATCTGGAACCTCTAAGCATTTGCTTTAGTGAATAGGAAACCACTTAAAACTCTTCAGAAGTAAAGACTTTTCGACTTCTTAAGAGTCATCAGCTGGCCTTCTGTTCTACGAGAACAGTGTTCGGCATTTTGAGCCCGACTTTGGTTTATTACACCAATGTGCGACACTAACTTGACCATGTTACTTCACTACCACGTTTATCAATAGTGTTTGAGGGTTTAAAAAAGTATTATTTAATGAACTTATAGATATTAATGAAATGCATAATTTTTTGTTATTGTAATTTCGATATCAATAATACGCAATTATAAATTTCATATTGAATTATTGTATTTTTTTAATTACAATTCCACTCTACCTATACATGGGTTTAACCTAAAGAGTTGAAATACGCGCGGCGGTAAATAAAGAAATACAGTATGGTCACCCTAGTCGAACGAAAATGTTATTCACGAAGCTCTTAAGAACCCCTATTTAGGCTATAAAATGACGGTAATTCACCCTTGGAATTTTATACAGTTGTGGGCGTCTAAAGAGTGAGGAGTGGTGGATACTAGTTACCAAATATTTACAACAGTCTTCTGATTCAGTATTCAGTCATCATGAAATCGGTATGTATAAAAACAATTGTTTTTACAAAGCATATGAACTCAATATCAATATTTATTAAAAGTGAATAAAATTCTATTTTTTTGATGTGGTTGGTAAATAAATATTTTGTAAATATCAAGCTCAGTATAATCATTATAAAATTATTTCTAAAACGTAGTAAGAATTTTCTTATTTTGTTTACAAACAACTCGCAAGATGTTTGCTTGTGATTTAAAAAAAATCATAAGTTTTATTTCGTGGTCTAAAATTATATAATAAATTTGTTTTTTTAATTAAAACGGCTTATAATTTGAGAAAGGTTAGAAATTTAGTAGTATGGTATGTTGTTTCACTGAGAAATTAATATGAATGAATAAACTACACTATTAAATTTACTTATTTTTAAAATTAATGAAATAATGATCGTAAGTTTACAAAAAACTATGAATTTAAATTTAAATCTGGAAGTTTTTCAATCATCACTAATTCAATTTTGCAGCTGTACACGATTCGTAAAAAACAAGATTAGACTTTTTTATTGATGGTGTATTTAATAATTTGTAAAAGTCTAAGAGTACAAAATATTAATTTCATTAATTATTTTTTAAGCACTAGTGAAAAAATTTTTTTTTTCGTTACATAAATGTGAATTTATTGAATATTTTGATATTTAACATTTTTAGGCAGCTTAAATATGTTCTGCAATTGCATTTTTTTCTTCAAAAAGATTTTTTTTAAAACTTTAGTAAAATAGAGATTTAACTCCCACTTTTACAGCATTGCTGATGATAAAATATTTTTATTGGAATCCAAAAGGATTTTAAAAGTTGTTTTTAAAATATTGCAATAATTCAAAAATAGGTATATCGGTACGTTATTTTAAGTAGAAACTTATAATAACTATATATTTTTTACATAATATAAGAATATGTGATATTCGATTTTTCCAGTTGTTGATTTTGGTGAAATAAAAGAGCTGAAACCAAATGGTTGAAATTCATCTCAATTATTTATTTATAATAATTAAAAAATACTGTTTTCTGTTTTATTCCATTTTTTAAAATAATTTTCACCGGTGACCGGGTGTTATCGTGACCGATATAGTCAAACTGATCAAGTTTAAATACATTTGCCTTCACTTGTTTTTAAATAAGACTTTTTTAAGTCCCCCACCAGCTTACAATGTTGGTCACGACGAAACCTGGTAGCTGGTGAAAATTATGAATACATGTGGAATAAACCTAAATATAGTTGTTTTATCATTATAATAAAAATGCAGTTGTTACAAGAAATGTCCATGAAGAAACTCCTTATTTCAATTATTTATTTCAACCCACTATGAATCGAAGAAATATGGATGATTAAATTTCAAACGTTAGAATAATGTGTGCGTTAAACGGAATGTTAAAAGGCCACTAAAACCAGCTAATAACTGGTTATGTGCCATGTAAATGCCTAGACATCCATTTTCGATCTCGGTTTGAATATATTAATCTTGATAAATCCCTTCCGGTCTGCCTCGTGGTAGATTGGTAAGAGGTCTCGGGTTCGATTCCCAACATGGTTTAAATGAAGTATTTAATTAAACAACAGCCAACAACAATCCCTTTCCGCACCTAATGGTGCATAGGGCACTGCTTGGTTCACCGATCGCAGTGTATCTTGACCATTTTTTATTACATTAAGGTAAGATGATCAGTCTTACGCTTCAGGTACCAGTTCAAGGACGATGAAATATTCTGATGTGAAAACACCCTTTCAAATAATTATTTCATATCAACCATGTCGGGAATCGAACCAGAGACCTCTCGCATGGTAGGCAAACGCGCTGACCACTACACCACGAGGCCGATTATTTAAAAGGGTGTTTTTACACTAGAATATTTCGTAGCCCCTGGACTGGTACCTGAAGCGTAACACTAATCATCTTCCCTTCATATAACAAAAATGATCAAAATACGCTGCGAATGGTGTACCAATGAGGTGCTCTATGAACTATTAGGTGCGGAAAGGGAATTATGATGATGAACGATGTTATCCCTTAGGAATTAAATTTGGTCCGTGCCAACAAACATTTGTAACAAAATCAAAAAATTGATATTTTTTTTTATTTATTGACAAATATTTTTTCCACAGATCTTCTTCATCTTGTGTGTCATCTTGGTGGTCGTCAGTGTATCTGCCAAGCCGATTATTTCAAAGGTGAACCCTTCACCTCACCTGGACTTTCAAGAGACGGAACCACGAGACGTCTTCCCCGAAGAGTCCGACATCATGACCAGCCTTCTAGAAGCGGGGTACCTGATTTCCGGAGACGAGTCAGATTTGGTCAAGGTGCCCTCGGGAAGCAGAGACGTCAGGTCCCCTCATCATCACAAGAAGTACAAGTTCCATCATCACGACAGCCACAAGCCTAAGCACTATGAAAGTGATCACGGGAAGAAAATTGTGTACCACGGACATTATTAAAGTAAAGAAAAAACTTTCTTTTAATTTTAAGATTTCGGCTTATTTCTAAATTTATATACAATATGTATGTTAAGAAAAATTATAAATAGTAAAAAAAATAAATTATTATGCCAAAAAACTATTTTCTTTTTTTAAAAATGGAAGAGTTCCAGACACATGGATGTTAAAAGATTTTTATTGCGAAAAAAATTGTTTCCTTTCTTAATTTACCCATAGGGCACTGCCTTCGAATTCCTATTGTAGTTGATATGGAACGTTTTTGTTTCATGGAAAGTATGGTGGTCAATCTTACGCTTCCTGTGCCAGTTTGGACTGAGAATGACGGGCTGAGGGCAGTGTAAAAACACCTTAAAATCAAATATTTCACTTTGACTCTGTCAGGAGTCGAATCTGGGATGATGAAATCGTCGGGTTTCTGACACAAGTTGTTAACTAAATTTTACTAGTTGCGAAATATTGCACTTTGAAAGTTAAAAACTTATCCCGAATCAACAATTTAAATAAAACTGTAAGTTGAATATTATAAAATATTTTTTTTAAACTTTTGAAATATTTTTATTTACTTTTTAAACAAAAACTATTTTATGCCATTTATGAAGACAGCTGATTTTTCGAAAATTTATAATTACCAACTTGTGGCAGAAACCCGACGAAATGAACCGTGTAGTCAGTGAATAAATAAATAAAATATTTTGATATATTGCAACAATGATGAAGAACATTTTAGAGAAGGGAATACTATAGAAGTCTGGGCATTTACAGAGCTTATGCCCTGTCATTTGCTGGTTTAAGTGGCCACCAGACTTCATTTTACCTTCTCTAAAATGCTCTTCATCTCTATTGTAACATATAGATATAAATAACTTCTAAAGGGGGTGAATCCAAACATTAGGAAAAACCCAAAATATTGTAAAATAATACTGTACCTCAGAGGCAGACTGATGCAAATCCATAATTTGATGAAATGACATTTTGATTTTCTTATCCAGTTTCTGATCATGTCTATTGGTTTTAAATAAATGTAAGTCTCATAGAGAAAGAAGCAATGTATTAAGATAACAAAAATACAAATGAATGCTATAAATTATTAGAAAGTAGATTCTTTAGGCTTTTGTTGAACATTTGACGTTTGGATTTGCATCAGTCTGCCTCTGAGGTAAAGAATATATTCTCTAACAAATAAAACTGGATTTAACTCAATACGGACTTTTTTCAGTCATTGATGTTTCAACAATTAAAAAAAACATATTTCAGAGAATTTTTGGTATTTACAAGGGTAAAGATTGGTTCGTTACACATGGTAAAATAATCATTATTTTTCATATGTTAATATCCACATTTACTTACGAAAAGTCACAGATCAAAGATGGACGAACTGAATATTTAATTTTTCTGTAAATGCCTAGACTTCAGTATCCTTTGTCAAACAGGATCTTCATTTCTGTTGAAAACATTTAGTTTTAAAATGCATAATTTTATATAGCTGCAAAGGTAGATAATACGTTAAGAGAAAGGTAAGTGGTAAAATATGCGGAAAGGGATTTATCCGTGGAATAATTTATCGCAAGTCAAGCGTTTCAAGCACGCACGCCATTTTACCGTTTAGTTTTTTTTAAACAAGATATTTCAAATACCTAAAATTGCAAACTTATTATATTACCACGTGAGTGAAGAATTGTAATACAGATATAAATTATCTACAATGTATGAATTAAAGTTTTTTTTTAGTCTAATCGACAGATTGGCTTTAGTGAGTATATATTATATAATAACACTTAATATGAACAATCTTAAAATCTATTTAAATTTACAAAGGGATAATTATGGCATAATCTAGGCGGGCATGGTAAGCGTGTCATCGCGAATCAGGAGTAACAACACCACTTTCTTCTTGAATGCTTGCCTTTGCTGTAGGAACACATCGACAGTACCGTTTTATAAGATTTTGTTCACTGTTCTGAGGATCTGTGGCAGAGGGGAAAAGAATCCGATGTTAGTTTTATAATTTCCCACATCAAAGACAACATTGGTACGCAAGTTACGGTGAGGTACATTAAGGTTAATCTGAGCAAGAATATCGTGGGGATCTATACAGTTAGATATTAATCTATCCAAGAATATCAAACCAGCCAAAATCCTTCTGAATTCTAAACTGCTATTAATAAATAAACAAAAACAAAACCTTATACCATTTTAACGTTACATTATAATTTAGCTAGATAATTAAACAAGTTTTTTGTGTCCATACCGATGAAAAATTAAGTTGTGTGTGAATCAAAAAGAAAAAAAAATACCAGCTCCGTGGCGAAGTTGGTTAGACGGCCAACTGAAAAACTGGCGTCACTGGATCGATTCCTGCCAGTTACAAGAAGAAAAAAAACAGAAAAGATTTTTCCTCAATCCATAATATCATCTCTTTTCCACCTCCTGACACGCCTCTAAAATAGAGGCCCAGTGGTTTATTCCTTACGAGTGTTTTCGACTCGATGGGTACTTTCAGGTTAAAAATACTGAAAAAGAAAATCAAGTGGCGATAAGTCCGCTTCGTAGTGAAGTGTTTGGAGTGTTTGTCGGACATGCTTGAGGTCCCGAGTTTGATTCCTGGGAGGGTCAATATGAAATATTTGTTTGTAACGAGGGGTTTACACTGCAATATTTCAGTAAATTTCACTGTCCTGGATTGGCACCTGATGGTTATACTAATTACCTTACCCTCCTCTATTTTTATTATTATTATTATTTTTTGTTATTTGTACATTAGCGGGCTTATTGCCAAATGGCAATTTCTTCCAACCAACCAATAAAATAAAAGTTTTATGTTTATAATTCAGGTTACAGAACATATTCAATAGAAAAAAGTTTAAAAAGCTAAAAGTATATAAAAATAGAAATAAACGTATTTGTTTATAAATTACCTTAAATCATAACTATTACTCAATGGGAAAAAGGAAAAAAGAGAGGAAAAAGGAAAAGGGAAAGTAGGAGAGATTAAGGAAGAGAAAGGAGATGTTTTTTCAAACGTGATTTAAACAGAGATAATGTAGTAACATCTTTGATGGTGGGTGGGAGATGATTCCACAGTCGAGCCGCATGGACACTAAATAAGTTAGAGAAGAAGGAGGAATTGTGGATGGGTATTAAGAGAGTGCCTTGAGAATTAGAACGAAGAGGTAAACCATGAACTGATAAGCGTTGAAATTTTTCACGCAGGTATATAGGAGCGTTAGGACTATGAAGTACATTGAACAGAAGTGAGAGGGAGTGGTAGTCTCTCCGCTGTCTAATTTTGAGCCATTTCAGTTGCCTACGATAATCAGAAATGTGGTCATATTTCCTAAGACCAAAAATGTACCTTATGCATGTATTCTGAAGTCGTTTAAGTTTATCGAGTTGCTTACAGCTTAAATCAGTCATAGAAACATCAGCGTAATCTAGAATGGGTAGTAGTAATGCTTGTATAAGGGTGCATTTAGTACTAATGGGTAAGAATTTTTGCAATCTTCTAAGTGAGTGTAGACTGAAACATATTTTGCGGCTTAATTCATTAGTATGAGCTCGCCAGCAGAGGTGTTCATATGGATGAAAATATATTTTTTATTTTTTTATTACAAATGGTTGTACTCCTAGATTTTTTACGGATTTCCTGTATTGAATAGTGGTACCATATTGACAATAAGAGGATTCAGTGAAGGTATGTCTAGCTTACTAAGCAATCTTTGACTACCTGCAAACATAATTTGTGTTTTAGATGGGTTTATTAGTAAACCATACTCTTTTGTCCATGTTGACACGCAATTTAGTGTATTAGACATCGATTCTATTGCTATTATTATCTATTATCAAGATACACTGCATACTTTTTTCTAATGCCCTATGCACCATTAAATGCGGATTAGGATTTGACGATGACGTATTGAACACATTAAAAATTCCAACGTACTAGTAACACCAGTTTATTGGTAATTTAGAATGTCTATCAAGGGTTTGTAAAAAAGTAAACGAATGTGTGTGTACATAACTAGAAAACTAGGTTTAAAGAGTGTTTCACATATAACTGGAATAAATAACAAGTATTTTAAAGAATAAATTCATAACGCGCGTAGCATTCAAACAGCTTGCATTTCCCCACTAGAAGAAAGTTAGCTAAAAAATATGTACTAATAATAATAAGAAATAAAATGTTTTAAATAAAAAAACACCGATATAACTTGTAACAATCAAAGTTCAAAGCTTGTATTACATGAGTCAGAAAATGGTACAAGATCTTGTCCAATTTCTTGTACAATAAATATTTTGCTAAATCTTCGGCCATTTTATTCACTGTTTTACACGGGACAGTCACTGGGATTGAAAATATTCAAAAAAAAAGTTGTCTTCGTACTGTGCATACTTACGCACAATTGTGCGTAGACGTTTTTGATGCCATGACAGATAACGGTCAGTTTCACTATTGATAAAGCAAGCTATCTTGTGACTACGCCGACGCGACTGCTGGAAGTATATTATTATGCGACCAACAATCAACATAAAAGTTATAAATATAACATGGATCATGAACCTTATTAAAAATCAGTACTTCTAGAAAAGAAACGCGAGCGTGAAGTGAAAAAGTGTTGTAAAACAAATAAGATCGAGGATAAACAAAGTAACACGAGCAACAACAAATACGCGTTGACAGTTGAAAGTGACAGTTATCAGTATTACAGTGGGGGGATGTGAGCGTGTAGTGTGCAAAAATGTGTGCAGATCTTGGTTCAAATGTTTGTTGAAAAATAAGAGGTGTTCAAATTTTTATGAACTTGACCAAAGATTTTACCCAATTTGTGTATTACACGACACAACATTTGCTGACTCAAATTTTAGGCAAGATCTTGTACCATTTCTTGACCCATTAAATCGTGCTTATGGTATACCACTGATTTGATTAATTATTGAATTCGATTTATTACAATGAAATAACTTTGTTTTTGTATGAACCACTTTATGATTTTAAAATTTAATTACCAACTAGTTTCGGCAAAACACTATGTCTTTATCAGGGTTAATTACAAACTAACATTGTATGTATATATATGAAATTAACACGACGAGTGTAGAGTGGGTATCGCTAAAAAATAAGATAGGGGGTTAAAACTGGAGGTTTATGTGTGGATTTAGAGAGAGGGAAAATATTCGAAACAGAACTATTGCTAAAATAAAATTGATTATGAATAATATTTAAACTGTTATTTACATCCCTTCAAATTTCTAATATTTTGTAGTTACTGAGTGAACTTCCGTTTTTGTATATGTGTAAAATTTCAATAATATTTTCAAAGTTAAATTAGTGATAATTTATGAAATATGTTTTACACACTTCGGAAAATTATTGTTTTTAAGACATCTCGTATGTTTTCTAACTCTAGAAGGTTTTTCTAAAATTAAATGAATAACAGTCGTCACAAGTTAACTGACAAATGCCTGATTTATTTTTTATTTTGTATTTTTTAGTATACTTCCAATATTGTGGTTTCTGTAATATGCTGATCTCGTGACATCCGGCAACTCTTTAAAAAAAAATCTTCTACATCGTCTATAAAATAACACAGTCATTTCATTCTCATAAATTAAATAATAATTTTCCAAAAAGTTAGTTCTTCAAACATTAAAAAATAATTTAAAAAATATTAAATTCTTTTTTTTCAGCTGGAATTAACTACCGACAGAAGAAAAAAGCTAATTTGTGGACACGATATGCTTTATTTAGAAAGCAAATATGAGAAATAGTATAAATACGATTATTAAGTTTAGTGTGATATCTGTTTTCTACATATTTGTTTCTATGGGATCCGTCTCACCAACGCAAAATAGTTTCATGACGCCGAATTATTTATTACGATCATATAATATTATGACCTTTGACGGGCCGATATCAAAATTATTAGCAGATCACAACAGATGCAATACCCTTAGCAAAAATGACGAGATTAATTACTCGAATTTACGAATCAAGAGATCCCCTTTCAAACACATACATAAAAAAATACACCACTGTAAGAAACACCATAGAATTATGACGTTATATCAAATGTATTTGATGAAGTATTTCGATGAGCAAAACCCATATTATAAAGCCAATTTTGTTAGTTTTTATATACCTTTTCCGGCCATTACTTTGTAATAAAAGTACTTAAATTATCCCGTTATTAAAGATTTTACACCTTGTTAAATTGAGTTTTCATGTCCAGGCGGATAAAGAATACAGTTGGCTCGATGATTTGGGAGTCACATGAACTGTAGTACTCTCTTATAATAGAGAAAATCCAAAAGACGTTTCTGAGATATCTCTACATGAGAGAGTGCGGACATTATCCTTGGCTCTACCCAACCGAGTTTCCCCAGAGTATGATAGGCTAAAACAGAGACTAGAAGGAATGTGTAATTGACTATATATTTTTATTGATTGTTACTCGGTATGGTTGACGATTTTGAGATTATGATGAGCATTGATTTGTATGTTCCTGATAATAACCTAAGACAGCGTCAGCATAGATTGTATCATAATTTAATATGATGGACCAATTTGCCGATGGTTATGCCTGTTGGACCGTTATGCTAAACAACATTGCTCCGAATGTTTATTTATTTATTTAATTATGTATATACACGGCACGTAGTGCCTTTAACTATTAAAAATTACATAGTGCGTATAAGTAGTATTGAAGTAAACACTTCAAATAATATACAGTAGACAAACGAAAAGAAAGAGCATAAAAAATTACATGTACATATTATACGCAGTAGTTTCATACAATAATCACGCTAACATATTGAGTAAAAAATCAATTATTTCAGGCCATGTAAAAACGTAAACGTTTTTTTCGTAAACTAAAAAAAGGACAGATTTACATATTTAAATCATAGGGTACATTGAACAAAAAAAAAACAAAATAAAATAATTAATACAAAGGAAAAAACTTTTTTTTAAAAGTTAAAAATAACAACCCAAAAAACATTAAATATCATCATCATCATTCCCTTTCTGCACCTAATGGTACGTTGGGCACTGCATTGGTAAACCAATTGCAGCGTAACTTGATAATTTTTGTTACATGCAGGTAAGATGATCAGTTTAACACTTCAGGTACCAGTCCAGGGACTAAGAAATATTCCGGTATGAAAACACCCTTATAAATTAATCTTTCATATCGATCATGTTGGGATCCGAACTCGAGATTTCTTGCATGGTAGGCAAACGTAATACATATTCAGAAAGATATACAAAAAGTTGATTGAAAGCAAAACAAAATTAAATATAAATATTTTAAGTACCTACATAACTATAGCCTAACAAATGTAAGTTACCGTTCACCATCTTTGAAATAATTGAATAGAGTTGATTTATATAAAATATACTTTTTGTTAAACCTATAAGCAACCTCAGAATAGTTATTGCCGAGTACATGATTTCGATATAGAATAGCATTATATAAGTATACCGTTCGCGAATTGTTGCAACTAAACGAAGGTACTTGACGAGTCATTTGTCCAGGTACCTTGAGGTTAATGAGGGCTAATAGTTTAGGACATTCCCGTGTACAGTTGACAATCTTAAATAAATTCAATAAATCTATAAAAGTTCTTCCCTCAGTTAGTTTTAACAAGTTTAAAGTATTTAATAGGAAGTCATAGTTAATAAATTAATATCTTATTTCGAGTTTAAAGTCAAGTATCTTAAAAATTCATAATGGAATCTTTTTTTTTTTTTGTAATTGCACCACATCAGGCCAGGAAGTGCAATAACAGTGGTGAATTACAACACAGAAAATCCAGGCTTGAGAAAACTCAAATTATTATTTAGTATTCTAACCGGGAGTCGAACCCGAAATCTTCCGGGCGTGAGTCAAGCGTCTCGACCACTACACAACGGAAGCCGTTTTCAAGAGTACTTCAAGAGTACGTTGATCTGTTCCATGTATCCGAAGAGGTTTTTCGGAACAGGATTCTCCTACTCCTTTGACAAGAGTATTTTTTTCTTTTTTTATAATATGTACGTCTTTAATTTTAGATTGTAATGTATAAATTATGTTATTTTAAATAATTGAATTATGTTTGAACGTTTTCGATTTCGATCTCAGGAAAAATTCTAAAGAAGGTAATCGAGTGGAATAGTTCGTTCGCCAACCATACTTCAGGTGCCAGGTTCGATGCCTTGCAAGGTCGACGTGAAATATTGACTAAAGTGGTAATTCGCTGCAATATTTCACTGTCCCTAGACTAGCACCTGAAGCGTAGGACTGATCCCTTCACCTACATGTAAGCTATGATCAAGGTTCACAGCATTTGGTGTTCCAATGAAGTGCGTTATGCACCATGAGGGAATGATGATGACGATTGCAAAGTGAATGAATACTTTTAATGAATTTGTTTATTTGAAAATAACATGGCTTGTCAAAAATGAAATATGATAATATTATTATTAAAATTGCACAAATGCAAAAGAGAGATTTAAATAAAACGAAACAATAATATGTAAGTGAATAAAATTTTAAGCTTACCTGTACAAATTGATCATTCTTGCCTTTTTTAACGAGTGCTGATTGAATGTCACATGATTATTTCTGCCTGATATCAACTTGAAGATGAGTCAATGGAATCTAACTTATGTGACGTCGATGTTTTGTTTTGAAAATTATCTGATGTGATTTAAATATATTCAAAACACAAGGCACTCAATAAGTGTCAACTAAGAAATGTAGGTTATACGAGTATACAAAAGGTAAGTCAGATAGACACCGCGTTCGAGTAATAAATTATTGGCAACATACTGTTAGTAAGTGCGTTGTAGTGAGTATTATTGTTACAAAACGCGTCACGAAACGGCAGAAAAGTTGATTTTCGTTTTTATATTAATCTAACGCGTAAACATCACGCGAGAATAAATTTAGGAGATTTAGAAACGTAGCGTATCTATATTTTGAGTATTTATTTTTCAAAAGCAATATACATATGAAATTCCGTTTGCAATAAAAGGGAGTTATGTATATAATTTGTGTTTTACTTTTATTTTTAAATCAATAGAATATACGTTCTTTCTTTATTCAAATTAATGCTCACCTGTGGAATATTTTAACTAATTAAAGTAACGACGTTTTCTTATAATTCCAGTGTATTTTTATTTAATTCCAGTGTCAAATCAATAGACGATACATTTTGCTTTCATTTAAATTAACGGTTATCTATAGAATATTGTCATTAATTAAAGTTACGCCGTTTTCATACATATTATGATTCCAGTGTATTTTTTACATTGCAGTGTCAAATCAATAGAAGTTACATTCTTCCTTCATTAGAATTAATGGCCATCTGTCTACATATTCTAATATAACGTAAAACATACGCCGTTTTCATATGATTCCAGTGTATTTTGTACATTGTAATGTCAAACCAATAGAAGATACGTTCTTCTTTCATTTTAAATAACGGTCATTTATAAAATATTGTCATTAAATAAAGTTACGCCATTTTAATTTTATGATTCCATTGTATTTTTTACATTGCAGTGTCAAATCAATAAAAGATTTTCTTTCATTCAAATAAATGTCGTCATTTGTAAAATATTGTAATTAATTTTTTACGCCGTTTTTATGCAATGACTCAGATTATTTTTTTAACCTTGTAGTTACACCCCCTTTTCAGAATATGAACGCAGGATACATACATAGACTCTCTGATATTTTCTATATTCGTAAAATTAAAACTAATCATCGGAAATATTCTACGATCCCTCGTATATGTGAAACATTTACCAAGTTTTTAATAGTCTTGATGTATTTAACACTCCATACAATATGTACAGAAGATAATTAATAGGCTTGATTCATGCTCTTCATTCATAATTCATTAAATCATTAAATCAAATGCAATTTTCCACTTTTACTTTCCTTCAATCATCCTTTACCACTCCTTATCAATTTTTTTTTTTTTCCACCATCTCCTTGATCTGTCCATATTTACCTTATTTTAATATGTAGCATATTTATTATTTTTATAGTTTAAACTTTAAGCCGTCGTCGCTTTATTATTTAGTGAATACATATAATTGGATGGCAGGCCCTACTATGTATAGATTTTATATAGTTAAAAAAAATAATTTAACCTGTACATCTGTTTGTATTCGAAATAAATAAAATAAAATAAATTAAGAGCAGTATTATTTGGAACATAGGGTAAAAATAACAGTAAGTAAACAGCTGGCTTATAATGTCTTGAAATTATCAGCACTTTATTATTTATATCAATAGGTAATTTCATTTGTTTATAATGTGAACACTTATCAGTTTTACATTTTAACATAACTTGTTTAATGATTCAATATTAAATTTCCTACCTATATTTTAAGCCTATTCTATGATGACAAATATAAGATTAAAAAAACATTCTGCTGAAAATGACATGCTAAAATCTATCAACATTCAAAACAATAACGATATTAAAATGATAATGTTATTAAAAAATATACAACGTACACTTACAAACTATATTGAGAAGCAATATTAAAAATTTAATTTGTAATATATAGTTCAATAGTGTAATAAATATGTATTATAAAAATCAGAAAACACTCTAAATTATGTAAAAATTAAAATTAAAAGCAATGGAATGTATAATATTCACGTGTTTTAAAACAAAATTGAATAAAATTTACAGACAAGTAATTAATTAATAATAAAAAAATTGAACAAACATGGAATTATTCACGAAATTCACACAATTTAAGTCATTTATAATTAAGTTTAATTATTTTCTATTTAAAATTGTATGTTTCTATTAAACTACTTTATGCTTACTTATTTTATATAATTTAATTATGTGGTGAGATGCCCTATTTGTTGATTCAATAGGTTATGCGAAATATTTATCACTTAAACACTATATCAGATACACGTGAAATATAATATAATATTAAACTCACCCCTTAACTATTATTTAAATCCTCGTATAACTTTCTAAAATTCCAAATTAATATTTTTCATAACGAAGCCTTTCATTTCCCCTTAGTAAATATATTTTTATTTTATTTCAAATTGAAGAAAAAGATTTAAAGGAGATAATTTACAATTTTTTATTAAGTGGTTTGCATACACTTGTGCTTAGCAAAATAACAAAAAAACGTCTTTTAAAATACGTTTAATGATAATTTCAAAAGTCAAAAACGGAATATCGTCACTCTAATTCGCAAAACTCGCAAGTTCACAAATGGTTAAAATGATATTTTGGTGTTTTCTGTCAGGACATTCACACAGTTTTTCAATATTAACGATTAAAAAAAAATTCGCTAACATTCGCTTACAAGTAAAAACTGTTTTACTCTTCCCTGAAAAAAAGTAAGTTTGGGACTTACGAGTTTTACAAGTTAGGTCGACGATATAGTTTTTTTTTCAATCCGTTATTTTAATTATGCGAAAAAAGATTAAAACATATATTTAACTAAAAAATATTTCAAATAAGTATATTTTTCTTATTATTGCTGTTCAGTACACAAAAATAACAATAATAATAATATTTTATATGGATAACAATTAATATTTTCTAACAAATAATCTATAACGAATCACATGAATTTGACTTAAAATTGTGAACATAAAACAGATTTATAATTATTTTATATGCATCAGATAACAAGAGCATAATTAAAATACTTTAACATTTAAAGAAAAAAACGGTTATACATGAAAAATAAATATTATAATTATTTTTACATGTTTAATTTTTCTACCAAAAGTTTTTTCTATAGTAGATATCATGGAATGTATTAATATAATTTGATTCGTCAAAGTCAATTTTTAAATATTGTAATATTAATTAATAGTTTGAGTAATTTTGTCTACTGAATTTATTACTTGTGCTATGAATAAAGGTATTTAAATTTTACCACGTAATTTCTTCTACATAGATAAAATTCGGATTTATTGTATTATTACTATTTTTCCAAATGAAATTTCCACCTGACTGCAAATATTTTACACTTAGAAATATGTTTTTATTTTTTTAAATCCTGTTAGGTTTCAGAAATACATTTATTAAAATAATTATAGTTTAAAATACTCATAAACACAACGTTTAAAAGATGGAATGATAATTTTGAACTCAATATATCAATAAAACTGTTTAAAATATATACATCTAAATTAATTGATAAACAGAAAAAGAAAAGAAAAAAAGACTTTCATAATTTCATATACAGACTTTCATAATATATAGGCTTGTGAATGAAGAAAAATGTTTATAGGGAACATATATATAAACAAATAGGGATATAGTTTTTTTTTTAAATCATGATTTTTATTATAGTATTATTATATTAAAATTACGGAAAATCTTAAAAACTCTTATGTAAATAATAAAAGTGAAAGAAATATCCAGCTCGTAGTGTTGTGGTTAGCACGTTGAGATTTCCTGTTATTACCATATAACGTTAGTTGGCACCCGAAACCTGTGAGAGATTTTTTTAGTCGTTTAATAAGTTATCCAAGATATTGCTGCAAGGCAGTGCCCCATGCATTATTAGGTGCAGATGACACAATGGTATTATTGATTACCAATAATCACTTCAAATAATTGAAAAATAAAAAGTATAAAAAAATAGTTTTAGTTTGTCCAAATTTTTGTAGACAAGGACTGGATTTAACTCCCTGGGGAGCTGCTAATATTAACATATTACAACAGAGATGAAGTGTTATACAGTGTATAAAGTGGCCACTTAAACCAGCCAACGACAGGTCATAAGGCTTGTAGATGCCTAGACTTTTATATAACCTTCTCTAAAATGTTCTTCATCTGTGTTGTAATATGTTAAATAAAAAGTAATTGATATTGTTAATTGAACCGGCATTTACTTCGTAACAATTCATTATAAATTATTATGAAAATAAAGCATTGTTAATAGTGTTACACAATTTTAATTCTTTTACAAGAACACTACTACAGTTTCGGGAGAGCACTCCTTCCATTGACAAATGGTGATAAAAACGTTTGAAGTTTGATGTTAAAAAGTTTTTATCACCCGTCGATGAGAGGAGTGCTCTCCCGAAACTGCAGTAGTGTTCTTGTAAAAGAATAAAAATTAATAACAAAGTTTTATTTTCATAATAATTTTAAAAGTACTTGTATTGGATATTTTTATGATTTTAATAACGAAATGTTATACATAAAAACTTTATACACGGATGTTACTGAAATATAGATGTTAAAAAAATATTTTTACATAAAAGAGTAATATTTACACATAATTATTATATTTAAGATTGACACAAAAAACAGTGTGAATGCGTAGTGAAAGTATGTAATCAATGTGATACTTTATATGTAGACTGGCTTTCACATAAGAATATGCACGCTAACACAAACAAATAATTTGTGTAATATATGTTTATATGTTGGTAAGATTACATTTTTTACATTTTTTTTGCAACACAACAGGCCAGGAGGCCTAATTACAGTGGTGAATTACATCACAGAGCACCCAGGCTTGAGAAAAATCACATTTAATTTTTGTGTTCTCACCGGGAATCGAACCCGGAACCTCCCGTACGTGAGTCAAGCGTCTTGACCACTACACCACGGAGGCCGCCGATATGATATGTGTAATGTACAATAATGTGTTCTTAAAAGTTGGTAAGATTATTTAATGTGTTGGTACAAATCGCAACGTTGATTGGTGAACTTCATTTGGCGACCATAGCAACGTGTGTTTGTATACGGACAAAATACAAAGACTACATGGTTATATAGTTCAGACATCTGAAGCTAAATATTGGAACTGCAAATTGAACTATTTGACTATTTGACCAACTCAAAGAAAACTTGTTTTATTTTATGACGTGTGTAGTGGCACGTCGAATTTTTATGCTTAATTCATATTTATTAGATATTTTATGTGATCTCTGTCATTTTACTTGATAATATTAATTTATTTAATTTTAATAGGGGTTTTTTACATCTATTACACAACAGTGATAAATGCATAAATATGTATACAATAACAGAGCCAATAAAAAAATTCACTTAAGTATAGGGAAGTGAAAATTATTATTTCAAAATACTGATGTGCTTTTTAGAGCAATTAATTTAAATTTACAGCAATAAAGACAGAATGAAATTCCAAAATTTTTATGTGTAATGAATATGTAAAAAAAACTACGAGTTGTCTTTTGACTCATACACAATAATCGAATCAATTTTAACATTCTAATCAAAGTCATCTACTTTTTTATATTAATCTATTACAATGTATTTTTTGTCGCTTTATTATCCTTGTATGAGCAAATTATAATTTCAACCACAGCAGTGTTTAAAAAAATAAATACACCATAGTTATCCTATAAGCGTCCACATTCTTATGTGAAATAGAAAATACAGCATGTTTAGAACGATAATGCGTTTACATTGTTTCTGATTAGATTTAAATATTTAAAATAATTGATTAAAAAAATTTCATCGACAATCATTTTCAAAAAGATATCTCATAGTGAAATAAGGTCTATCAAATTGATTTATTCGATACACTTGATGTTAATGAACAAAAATAATTACGGTTTTGAAAAATCTGAAGAGTATAGTTTATTTATAGAAGATATATAATTTAGAAGATACATTTGAGGGTACTACTTGCAAACCCGGCAAAATCCAAAATCTAAAAAAAGTGAGATATTAATTGAAACTTATTAAGAATACATTTTTTTACAATGATTTAAACATTTTCAGTTAAAAATACGGCTTTATTTATAAGAACATGACTTTTAAATTATCGGATTTGTTGCAAATATGGCAACCGCTACTTGAGTATTGTAAAGTTAGAATGTATAAAATTAAATTTACTATTTCACTGTTTCTTGATATAATCATCCTTATGTCATCACTGTTTACGTATAAAATATTTACTGATTATAATAAAATATTGAAGTTTTAAAAAAGTTAAAGTTTAGTATTGTATCAGTTATTTGTGATTTGCTCAAACTAAAGAAAGATGGATTTTGCCGGGTTTTGTAGGTTTTAACAAAATTTATTTCTAGTATTTAACTCTATGTAATATGCTATCTTTTTTTAGCATTATAGTATTAATTTATTTTAAACATAAATTAGCAGGTTGAGTAACGAAATCAATAAAAAAATAATAGGATATTTAAAAGAAAAGTAATTGCCGATAATAAATATTACTGGTGCGGTTACACTGATGCACTGGTGTAACTGATGTAACAATACAACCATATTTTGTACTTATGGAGTAGCTTGCAGAATGCATGCACCAAACACAACCAGTAAAAGTGTTTCAATCAATATAAATACTTAAACAGTAGATTGTACAGTTGTTGTGAAGAATATGTATATTTGGTAATCAGAAACATTTATGAAGAAAAATAAATCAAAATTCAAGCAAAAGGTCAAGGAATATGTCTAAAATAAATTATAAAATTAATATATGTACATTGTTATTTTTATAGCCCACATATGAATATGTTTAGGTGTGCCCTATTTTAAGATTCAAAATAAAATAAATATAAAAAAATTGATAATGTAAAATTTGTGAAACTGGTGTTTAACTTGGTAGAAACTTTTATTTTTTATTATATAAATAAAACACGAGTGATACTTTAATCCACAAATTTGGAATATCCAGTGACCGGTTTCATCTATTTCGCGACATCTTCGAGACTGGTATCTTTATTAAATTATACAGAACAGAGGTAAGGATACATAATTCAAAGTTATATGTAAGTAAATTAAATAAAGTTATTTTTATCTTAAGGATCATTATCAACAAATTTTCTATGGGTTAACTAATGAATTGATATAATGCTATTTTCAATTTGAACATTGAACAAAACAAATTGAACAAAAAATTAATATAATGCTATATTATATCAATTCATTAGTTAACCCATAGAAAATTTGTTGATAATGATCCTTAAGATAAAAATAACTTTATTTAATTTACTTACATATAACTTGGAATTATGTATCCTTACCTCTGTTCTGTATAAATACATTTAACTTTTTAATAAAGATACCAGTCTCGAAGATGTCGCGAAAGCGATGAAACCGGTCACTGGATATTCCAAATTTGTGGATTAAAGTATCACTCGTGTTTAATTTTTATTTATATAATAAATTACAATGAACTTCCATCAAGAATTTTCACTTACAAACATAAATGTTTTGGTAGAAACTGTAAAAATAAAATATTGATAAAACAGTATTTATTCTAAAGAAACTGGTGTATCAGTACTTTAGTTGTAATGTTTGATGCTGTACATTGTGTTTAATGTATTCGTTGAATTTATACATCTGATGTCATTGGGATCATTGGTATAGATAGTGAAAAAGGAGTAATTGGTGCATCTACAGTAATTAGGGTCATTGGTGAAAGATGTGTCCCAGGTGCATATTATGAAAGTGGGGTCAATGTACTACTCGGATTTCTGGTGCAACTAGTACAAGTGAGGTCCTCGGGAAAACTGGTGTAGCTAGTGCAACTGGTGTGAGTGGGGTCATTGGTGTGAGTGGGGTCACTGGTGTGAGTGGGGTCGTTGGCGCAGCTGATGTCAGCGGTCACTGATGCAGTCGGTGTAAGCGGGGTTATTGGTGCAGCCGGTGTAGGTCGGGTCGCTGGTGCATTTGGTGTAGGTGAGGTCGCTGGTGTAGCTGGTTCTACCACCCCATCTAGAGGTAGTGAAAGTCCCCAAGTAGTAGCGCGGCTGCCGCGGCGGCTGCGGCGCTATCGCACGGGGGTCAGTACACCCAGCTGACGGGAATCCACTGCGGGGTGGTGTGGACGCGCTCTATGGCCGACTCCAGCGTCGCGATGGTCTCCTCTATGTCGTTGTTGACGATCGTCAGGTCGAAGTAGTGGCCGTACATCTGCCGCAGCTGCTCCGACTCCTTAGCCAATCGCTCCAGACTGCCGTCGTACTGAAGTGTCGAAACAAAAACGAGTAAGATTAAATACCAGAAAAAAAATCGAGTAGGTTTTATTACAAAACAAAAATTGTAAAATAATTTTTAACCTATAGGGTATTTTCACAAGTCAGGAATAACATTAAAAATACAATGTATATTTAAAATAGATTTTTACTATTCTAATGATAGTCCATGCACTTTGTAGCTGCAAGACGATTAGTAATCTAGCTTCAATAGGTAAATGTTATCAACTATCAAATCTCCAAATTTAGTAAGTGAGGACTAGAATTCCAACCGTCCATGCGCTCAGTAGCTGCAAGACTAATTGTTATCTAACTTCTATATTTATAAATTTGGTTTTTATTAAATTTTTTTAAATATCACGAAATCTCTAAACTTTATTGTCAAATAAAAAATGTAAATAGGGGCTAGATTTCTTATTGTATATGCGCTCTGTAGCTGCAAGACGTGCTGTAATCTAGCTCCTGTATATCATAATTGGAGACGAGGAACAAGAATCCCAACCGTTCATGCGCTCTGTAGCTGCAAGACGTGGTGGGATATTTATTTATTGTACAGCGCCCTTGAGGTGATTTTCACAAAAACGGCGCTATAAAAAATATCCATATATATATATAACCAAACAATTATAACAGTCCAAAAACCGAGTACGCGCATCGAACTTAAGCCGACTAAACTAATCATAAATGAGTAGTTTTACGTTTCAGCCATTAGTTACTCTGTGTAAGTTACTTAATACGCAATTACCGATTTAAATTCAACTATGCCGTATTGTGTCGTTTTTAAGTGTCAAAATACTGCTGGGATTAAATAGAAATATTGTGGGATCACATGTTATGTGTAAGTAGAGAATTCATAAATAATATTACTTAAGAATTCGATTATTTTACCGTCTGTCAGATTGTGAAATAAAACAAGATGGCCATTTTTGTTATTATTGCAAGGGTGGTGGAATTTTTTACCCGTCTTTTTATTGATAAGCCTCAATATAATATTAAACGGTATTAATTTACTTAATTACTTAATGATCATTTAATGTTTTATTACGTTTGCCTACTAAAAGTACCTGTTTTTTTTGTGGTCCAGTCAGTAGTTTTGTGGTAAAACAAAACGTAACATATTATGAAATTAATTAAAAAATATTTTTCGCAGTCTAACAACATTACGTGGCCACTTCTCGCAACCGCGCAGGCGGGATGTTGTGCAGGGGGGGATAATTGGGAAAATTTTGGACACAGTGTGATGTATGCAAACTTTGTATGAATTCAAAACAAGTTATAACTTAGAATTTTCGAGTTTAAAAATGAGACCTTACAAAACGGCTCGCAGTTAGCTTCTCGTCATTTTGACGTCACGCGTTATGACCGCCGCCTGCGCTTCTAATAAACATTGCGTACAAGTTCGGCGCGTAACACGTCATACGTCAACGTTTGTCCCGCAGGACGCGGAAGGGCCCATTTTCAGATAATTAAAAATATGCATATTTTAAACCTTTGTAGAAAATTTATCCGATACCGCAAGAAAAAAATATTATTACCGTTACCATCGTAAGTTGACGGAAATTGATTATTATATATGAGATCTATCGATCGGTGAAATAAAATTTTAGCGGAATTACGTATTTGCGAAGTTGCAGCAAATACAATTGGATTGATTGAGTTTATGTAGGCGTATAAAATATAACAAAAAAAGTCAATGATTTTACGCAAAAGCAAACTTTCATGTTATATTATATTTTTATGTTTTATTTATTTATTATTATTATACGGCACGAGTGCCTTCTAAAATATTAATTATAACATTATAATAAGATCAGTTATAAAAAAATAATAAAAAAAACAAAAAAATGCATATAAATCATATAATATGTATGTCAGCATACAAAAGATATAAAAAAGTAGGTATATTATAAACATAAAATGAGTTAACAACAGATCATTAGCATAAATAGCTTTTGCAAATAAATCGTTAATCGTTACTATAGAACATCGTAAAATATTTATAAAGAGATGATTTGAATTCGAAGAGCCTCGAGTTAAAAATGCCGATATGAGGAGGTACAATAATTTCCTAGTCTGTCTAGTTGAGTGACAAATATAGTTGGTTTGAGAAGAGTGACAGTAATATGAGTATTTTGTCTGGTTCTACATGTTGGTAGGTTAATATTTATTAAATCTAGGTGTTCGCAATAATCGAATTTAGAATGAATAATTTTACATAAAAATAGTATTTCTGTTTTTATCCTGCGATCCTCCAGAGTAGGTAAATTTAAAGAATTTAACAAAGAAATGTGGTTAATTTTTTCTATATTTGAAATAAATAAACCTCAAAAATTGTTGAACTCTTTCAACATTATTTATGTGAATTTTGTAAAAAGGAAACCATAAAATAGAGTTGTACTCTAATCGGCTTCTAATCAAAGATATAAACAAGAGTGTCATTATTTTAACTCATTCAAAGTCCTCTATAGTTCTAAGAATGAAACCCAAAGTTTTCATACTTTTAGAAGTAATGTGGTTGATGTGTCTTTTAAAGTCAAGTTTTTCGTCAAATATGACACCAAAATCTCGAATCTCTGTGATTTTTTCTGGTTGAATGCAGTGGCATCTTTGATACCAAATTTCTAGTGAAGCTCAGATTTTAAGGATAAGTATAATATGCGTAAATGTTAAGTAGGTGCCTATTGTAAATAACACAGTACGGCCTATGTTTGTAGATATATATATATTTGGATAATTTATATGGCGCCATTTTTGTGAAAATCACCTAGGCATCTATGAGCATTTTTAAATTGGTTGGTAGTTTTTTATCTTTATAATGTGATGATATAATGCGAATTAAAATACATATTAGGTACTGGTGAAAAGCAATAATTTCTTAGTGAGGCTCAGCCTCACTAGCTTCATATGCTCCGTCATCCCTGGTTGAATGTTGTTTATTGAATACGGAAATAAAATCGGAGATTTATTTCTACAAAAAGATAATAATTTACATTTATCAACTTTGGAAAACAAATTATTAGAGATACACCAGTCATTTAATCAATTTAAATCGAATGATGTGTGTAACAGTCATTTTCATCTGTTATTTTCTTGTAGATCTTAATGTCGTCAGCAAAAAGAAAAAAAAATACATCAATTAAACATTCAACTATGTCATTTATAAAAATTAGGAATAATGCTGGCCCTAGATGGCTTCCCTGTGGTAGACTACTAGTAGCGGGAATGGCACGAGATGTACGTAATTTTATTTTAACAAATGATTCTCTGTTAGCTAAAGAGCTTGCAAACCATTTATCCAATATGTCGTTTCTACTTTGTGAAATTCGTATGCGAATATATGGTACCAATTAGTGTGTAATATATTCCTTTATTGCTGCGTGATTTGAGAATACCATGCACCCAGAACCTTTTAAAGCCTTTTTTCTGCCTCCTCACAATACAGAGAGTGTGACAATATATTCACAACATGAATGAAAATAGTTCATAAAATGTACCGCCGCGCTACTGCAATAATTTGTAGTATGATTAGTAAGCGAAATGTAGCGCAGCGCCGCTGACCTTTAAGGGTAAAAAAAGGGTAAAATAAAAACCAATAAATATAACCGGAAACAGTCTTACATCGTTAATATTCTGCAGAGCGGGGGCGGCTATGAAGATAACATAGGGCGCGAACTCAGCAGTCCGAAGTATCTTGAGGGCTTGAGGTTCCACGTCTAGGATGGCCATTCTCCTTTCTGCGTGGATCCTTCGGATGGTCTCCAGTTTGGTGCCATACATAGCGTCTTCGTGGGTGCCTGGAAATAACAAAAAATACATTTAAAATACTAATACAAATTTAATAATTCGTAAGTACATTTTTGGCCTTTTATTTTTTTCAAACTTCAACACGACATTTATATGCTACAATCATACTCTTGTCTGCACCCGATGGTGCATATGGCACTCCATGGAACACCAAATGCAGCTTATATCGATCATCTGTTACATGTCCAGGAACATGAAATATTGCAGTGTAGAATCAATATTTTATGCTAACCATCCCGGGAATCGAACCCGGGACTTAAACTATAGTGGGTAAACGCGCCAATCATAACACAACGAAGCGGACTTAACTCCAATCGGTTTCCTCATTCGGGGTCAGAAAATGTTAATTGTAAAAAAAGGGTTATTTTCAAATAAACCTCGTTTATGTGTGCTATTTCCACTTATTAAAGGTTGGAATTGTAATTAAAACTGAACAAACCTACAACATTGATGAAATAATAAAAAAACAACATAATACAACAATTTTAAAAATGCAAATACAATATCTGTGCTTTGAAGAATTTAACACGGCAGTCCACATTCGTCGTAAAAATGCTTATTTAAGTTATAATAAAAATCTGAAGTTCGCTTTGTTTGTGTTAGTGAAAACAACATCAGTAGTATACGCTATTTTAATATGTTCAATTATTACATTTAATTTTATTTTATAAAGTAATTCAACAATGATACGTACTAGAAAACATACAATTTGTCGATACAATTCACATGCATATATCTTCAATTGTAGAATTACACAAAATATAAAGAATTACGTTTGTCGTTGTTTTTCTAAATATTAAAAAAAATATCTTATCCTGTATACAATGAAAATAAATTGTACATGTGTACTTCTTAACTAAGATTTATTCCTAAGAGATTATTTGCAAAGTTTAGGAGAGTATTGTGAAAAATGTGTTTTTTTTGTTAGATAAAAACATTATTTATCATTGAAAGTTCTTTATAGGTGGAAATTATTTAATTTTGTTAAAAAGTTATGGTGTTTTGGAAATAGCACAATCACAAAATCTCGTTTCTTTAAATTTTGTTCAATGTGACTTACGTGGTTTATCCCTTAATGTACTTAATTATATATGTCGATTTTTTATGTATGCGTTGTTTTCATTTAAATTATTCTGGTTGGAAAAATGAATTAAAAAAATAAATATGTTCACATACATCTGCGCATATCTAATGAGAGGGTTTTTTGTTTAGTACTAAATTTAAAGGTAAGATTGGGAATATGGCGGTATCTGGTAGGTACACAGATACTTAAGATATTGGTTTTAGGAAAATTACCCCTAAAAAGGAGGTTTAAACGAATTTTATGACACGTAAATAAACCCTGTACGTAAGAAGTCATGAATAAAAACGGTTAAATTTGAATTAACGAAAGATCTCATCTGTTTTTGACCAATATTGAGACATAAGGTACAAAAAGTAATCGAAGTCAGTACGTGTTAAGACTGAAAATATCTGAGACCAGTTATGGTAAATAATTTAGGATTCTATTTCTGAGAGCACGAAACATTCGTTGGTATGAAATTTATTTTAAACCGTGCGTGTTTTGAGCAGTTGAAAAAGACAGAAGTAATTGTGTTGGTAATATAATTATAACAGGGTATTTTCACAAATTGGGAACCAAATAAAAAATGTTTAGAACGGATTTTTACGATTTTAATGATAAACCTAACTATCAATGAATAAAAACCACGTTTTCATTTATAATTTTCGGGTTTAAGAACAAGTACTTACAAATCAGCTCGCAATTGGCGTCACGTCATTTTGACATCACACATCATGGCCGCCGAGTGTGCTTCCAACACACATTGCGTACTAGTATGGTACGGTAATGTAATACGGGTCTTTTGTCCCATAGGGCGCAAAACGTCTCGTTTTTAGGTAATTCAAAATATGCGTAATTTAAATCAATGTAGAAAATTTATCCGACGTCGCACAGAAAAAAACCTTTACGTTGCAATTTTTAGTTTATAATTATAATAAAAAAGTGCAAATACCCAATTAAAATATAAATAGGGTTATAAAAAATAACTCTATTCATATTTAAATCGGGTATTTTTTATACCACTATTATTACTCTGCCAGCGAAGAGGAATTTATGAAAGTAAAAATACTGTAGAACTCCAACTATCCAAATAAATTGGGACAGGAGCCTATTCGGATAATTTGTTTTTTTCCCGAAAAAAGGGTCTATTTTAATTAATTCCTGTATGTAAAGGTATGTTGAATATAAAAATGAATTACTAAAAGCGAAGAATGAGCTTTTATTTAATTAAATGAAAAGGCAAAACTTTTACATGCTAAGCGTAGTTATAAGTGCTGTACATTAGTACAGTATATACGTCCCGTATTCTAAATAAAAGTCATTTCTTGCTAAACATCTCTGTCAAAGTAATCTTTTTGACTATCATCATCCGTTTTCGGGCAGCTAAGTCATTATTTTGCAAATCGCAGTACGTTTACGTCTTAATTTTTTTTCTGAAATTCTGATAGCGTCTCAGGTAGTCGGAGTTCGGATAGTTGGAGTTCTACTGACTTGACTTTTCTGGAACTAATGTTTGCCTTGTATGACTAACTACGTGGGAAAGACAGTTTTTTTGACGTGATGTATGCCTTAAATATTCAAATGGATAAGTCGAAATGAGATCATTAAACTACCTTGAAACCTGCTTAAATACGAGTAGTTAGAAGATATAAAAATATTCAAATTACTTAAATATTCGAACATATTAAATGGTGAATATATTCTAATATTTTAACCATGAAAAAAATTATAATACCTTATATGTTGAAAATATTCTAATATCGTAAACATTGAAATTATTTTAATATTTTTAATGTTGAAAATATTTTAGTGCATTAAAATAAAAAAAAACCCTAATTTATCACTTGGGAAAGAAACATTTGAGTTCTTATCATTTATATATATTTTGAGTCCATTTTCTAAAAGTCATAAATGACTTGTGTTAGAAAAATGGGGATCAAGTTATGATCCGTGTATCCACAACACTACCGCGAGACCAAAACCCGATTCTGATACGTTTATAACCATATTAAAGCCCCGTGGGCATTTATAAATAAAGTCTATTTTTGTTCTGAAACACATTTCCATGATCTATATGAAATAAAAAAAAAAGAACTATTATTAATACCAAAAATGACCAAATTCTATCGATGAAGTTATTACTCGTATGTATAAGTGTTTCATGTTAGTTTAATTTATTTTAAAATATATATTTTTTTTTCGAATACAAATTTCGACAAAAGTAATTATTGCTAAAAAAATCCAAAGCTATAATATACGAGTATATAATATGGATCATATGGCGAATAATATTTTTAACTTTAAAAGAGAAAA
The DNA here is from genome assembly GCF_059751315.1 of Micrasema longulum. Taxonomy (NCBI): domain Eukaryota; kingdom Metazoa; phylum Arthropoda; class Insecta; order Trichoptera; family Brachycentridae; genus Micrasema; species Micrasema longulum. The sequence goes on along the minus strand of NW_028279457.1, from coordinate 71,216 downwards.
AAAAGTGTCTGTTAGTCCATCTCAAAAACTTCTCTCTGCCGGTCACGGTAAAGAAATTGAGCGTTATAAAATTAATCACCATCGAGTATAGAATCCAAATGGCTTAAAAAACGATTTGGAATCTATTCTTTTTTTTGGAAGTGTTTAAAATTAAAAGAGTTTTTACTTCTGATGTTAATACTTGGCCTTTAAAAAATCGTTAGTGAGTGGTAAGATAGAAACATGTGTAAAATAAATAAATTCATATAAGATTAGTTACATGCGATTAAAGAATTGTGGTTAGAAATCCCATTTAGCAAGGATAAAGGTATTCGTCTTCCCAACGTGTGAGTGTCTTCTGCGTAAGGAGGATCTGAACGGCATTATTCATCTAGTGCTCAATAAATAATAGATTCTGTTCCTTTCTCTCTAAAATATCCAAATATTCCCCTTCGCAACACGCAAATCCTACTAAATTCTCCTAAACTTCCTATTCTTGTTAGAATTGAATAAAATACACCTTTTTCGCCTGTGATATCCACCTACGAAAAACGTGCCATTGACAAAACAGCAAAATGGTGATACACCACCCCCATAAAAAAGTGTTTAAATTTGTCGGAAAACATTTTCTAAAGTTGTTTGTTTTGTTACATACCATATTCCAAATACTCGTTAGCTGCGATGTCAGCCATCATTTCGTCATGAGTGACAAAATAATAATTCCTGCCATTCTCTTCTTCAGCTCTCGGAAGTCTGGTTGTGTCTGAAAATAAATCACCACAGGATTAAATACGTACCACAATTTTCAGTGAATAGGGACTTTGGGGTGAATAAATACTGGTCGATTATTTAAAACTGGCGCGTTCGCAAAACTTACACAAACACATTTTGTAGTACCTGTCCATAAGCGTATGGTATCACATCGCACGGCCTACGCATTATGAACATAATTTCTCTCTCTCTTGCGGTCAGACACGCTTATGAGCGTGACATGACTACTATTGCTTCGTTAGTTGCTAATAATATGGTAATAAAATATACACCGGATGCTTTTGCGTTCATTTGAACTTTGCTGCGATTCTTTTGAGTAAAAATATGAAAATATATATTCAATGCTTAGCTATGAATTAAAAACACTGGTTTATAAACATATTTTTTCATTTAATCTAATCATGTATTGGCCGATTATCTAGTATTGGCGGGTTCGCAAAACTTACCCAAACAGATTTTTAATGTGAACCTAAATATTCAAATTTAGTTAAATACGCTATGTTTTTAAAAATCCCTTTTGGATTAGAGCAAAGCAGATACAATCAGTTAAGAAAATGTCGAATATTTAAATAATAATGTGACGCTCCCAAAAAATTTTTTTGGCCAAAAATGGCCCCAAAAAACTAGTCTTTTCATAATAAAGTTTGTCGAAAATTATGAACACGAAATATCAATGAAAAATGTACTTGTGTAAAATATTACATTTTCTTAACTGCATTGTATTTTTTTCATATACACAACCCTCTTATCTAACACGGATTATCATCCCGTTGGTTTTAAATGCGTTTCTTTGCGAACGCGCCAGCTCTAGTTAATCGACCAGTACGTTCGCCAGGAAAAATGAAAAATCATATAACTTTATTTTGGCTAGAGTTTATGACTTAAATTCTGTTTTGTTTTTAAAATGTCATATATTTTCTCATCTGGAAATACTAATAACAGTAATAAAAAACCAATACAAAAGTACATTTTAAAATGTTTTAAGGTTTAAAGTGTTTAATTTAACGGGTAAAATATAACATCGGTTGTAAACCTATTAAATATCATATATTTTACCTACTATAAATAACAATTTTATAAAGAAGGCCAAATGTTGTTCGTCAAATAAAATTATAAATTATTTTATACTGTCATGTATACTTACAAGTATAACCCAGTTATAGCGCGAATAGAGACAAGCTAAAGGGTGATTAGAGACGAGTTGGGTTGCAAATAGAGACGAGAGTGCATGGACCTAGTTTTTGTGGGTCGTGCAATGAAATTGATTTATTTAAAATTTCAAGTACATAAAATAAGTGCTTTGGCGGACTTATTGCTAAAAGAAATATCTTCCAGCCCCCCATTTATTAATAATTTTTACATTTTTAAATAAAAATTTAAATTCTATTTTATTTTATTTCACTATCCAGTTTTACTGTTCTGTGTTTGTTATTATCTCAGATTAAATAAATAGATTTCCTGGTATACTAATTTAATAAATATTAGTTTTGTTTTTCCCCCAAGAAACAATATTATTTCAAAAAAATCTACTGTCTCTATTGACCCCACTACTTTCCCTATTCATATTTTTGTACGGTAAATAGAAACAGAAGGTCGTTAATATATTTTTTTCTCTGTGGGTGATGATTAAATCTAATTACGGTCAATAGAGGTGTAAAGAGGAACAATTGTCTTAAAAAACAGCGTTAAAAGTATTTGTTTCCCTAAAAAATGTATTTTTGGTGCTAAAAGAACTGAAACGTACATATTCGCCCCTGATAACCAGTACTGTAATGATTTTTTTTGAAATTATGATTTGCATTCGTATGACCCAGAAATTTTTTCCGCACTGAGACCATTTTCGGTTCGTTGTAATAATCATGTTAGAATATAAGAAACAAGTTGTAGAGCTGGATTTGAACCTCGGACCTCTGATTCGGAGTCCGCGAGTCCAGAGTTCTACCACAGGACCACAACACAAATCAACTGGTATTAATTATTAAAGTAGAGGGTGTTTTTTTAAAGTATATTATGTACGATAAAATGAATGCCGAGATCAGTAGATTATGTAAGGTTAAAATGAGCAATATCGACAAAATCAAGAAAGGAGTTCTGCGGTTTGAAGCTGTAGAGCGAATAGACAGCGAAAGAACGACATGACCATAAATAAGATGACGCATAAGGACATAAATAATTACACATAAGGCAGCCTCCGTGGTGTAGTGGTTAAGACACTTAGTGTAGTGTAGTGGTTAAGGCACGGAAGGTTTCGGGTTCGATTCCCGGTGAGAACACAAACAATGATAATGTGATTTTTCTCAAGCCTGGGCGTTTTGTGCCGTAATTCACCACTGTAATTGCCCCCCCCTGGCCTGTTGTGATGCAAACAAAAATAAATAAAAATATAAATAAATACAAATGTTGACGGATGCAAAAATAGAGGGAGACCAAAAAGAAAGACTTGGCATGACCGATTCTAACAATTACTTGAAGATGGACGTGTCAAAAGTCGGAATAATCGGCGTGCGTGTATGAGAACATGTATAATTGTAGAGAAGCGAGGTCTGCATCTAAAGACAGTGTGATATGGCATTTTATCTTCTCTGACTATCCCTACAGAGAAATTACGTCAAGTTTTAAAAAAAATATTTTGTATTAATTAATATACATAGTTACATAAAATGAAACATGTTTTTTTTCTATTACAATCTACTTTCATATATTTACTTAATTTTAAAACTGTAACTTTCCGAAAAAGAAACGAGCCCTTGTGCTTGGAGAAAGGCTTAAACTGTTATAGTTATTTGGTAAAATGAATTTTTATGTTTTTGAATATATATGAAAACAAAAAAAATGTATACAAAATAAAGTGAAAAATAGAAAACAATTATACAGTAATCCTAACTAAAATAGGAATACTGTTTTTACTTGGGTTCAAAAAATTTATTTAAATTTACTTCGAATTTATTTAGCGCTCGATTAGTTTTAATACTTATAGATTTATATTTGTTTGCTTTCGATAAATATGTCAGTTGGCCTTCCGTGTATGCAGTAAAAAAATACATCAAATGTATTATTAAATAATCTTTTCGACAAAATGGGAAACATTTTGTTGTTATGGTGTCCCACATATACGTAATATAAAATTATGGTGTCATTAAACTGGTTTATTCATTCATGGTACAAAACCAACAATTATTTCAATTTAAATAATTAAATTTTCATTGGTTTGTTTGTCTTAATACTCTTTAACCTTTGGTTGACCTTTATTAAATTGCACGAAGTATGTAAATATTTATTAATAAAAACGAGTCATTAATTTACATTTTTCCATTATCACTAACACCCTAAAAATATACAATTATGAAGAAAATCTTTATAACACAAATTACGAGTATTTTTATTATTAATTGCATATGTAAATTTTCACATTTTTTATTCATTTCCACAACTTGCTTTCCATAACCAATAAGTAATTTTTAGATATTAAAGTAAAAAATGTAAATACTGAAGTATTAGTTTTTTATCGATAGATTTGAGAGAAAAAAATACTATATTGGACAAAATCACTACCATCTACTTGAAGTATAAAATTATTGAAACGTAAATTGAAAGGTTACAAATTTTATTTTATTAATATGCTATGTTAAAAAACACAATTAGTTTTTCTTGGTTATTAAGCTGTGTCTCTTTTCCAACGTTTCGGATCGACATGCGGTAAGAGCGTAAACAACACACGGCACAAAACCCAGAATAATTTATTTTAAATTAAAAATCTAAGAAATTTAATATTTAAAAGGTAATGTAGACAGTGACATTAAACTTATTCTAAAGTTAAATCTATACAAAAGAGAAGCCACGACCGATTTTACCTTATTTACTTAATTATTTTAATGGAGTAATCCGCTAAGCGTCTATTTTAGATGCTTGTGTGTAGGTGGTAAAAATGGAATGAAACGAATTTTTTTAAAGAATCCCTACACCCACATTTAACGAAAAAAAATTATTTTTATCGTTATTTTTTCCATTTCTATACTTCTTCATGGACCAGGTGGATTTATCAACAATATTTTGAGTTTGTCCAAATTTTTGTAGATAAGGACTGGATTCAACTCCCCGGGGAGCTGCTAACACTAATATATTACAACATAGATGAAGAACATTTAAGAGAAGGTAATATAGAAATCTAGGCATGTACAGGGCCTATGACATGTCAATGACTAGTTTAAGTTGCCACTTTACACACTGTGTAACATTCACCATTCCGCCCATATTTAAAAATGTATATTCCTTCAATTGTTTAATCTATTGATATTTGTGAAGTTAAAGAGCTAAAACCTTTATTTATGCGGGCGAGATTGATCGAATTAAATTATTTCACCTAGGCATCGCCTAAAAAGGTTATTTTTTCAATTTCTATACTTCTTCATGGACCAGGTGGATTTATCAGCAATATTTAGAGTTTGTCCAAATTATTGTAGACAAGGACTGGATTCAACTCCCTGGGTAGCTGCTCACACTAACATATTACAAAATAGATGAAGAACATTTAAGAGAAGGTAATTTCTTTATTTATTTATTTGACGGATTTATGCAGTCCATTCCAACGATGGTAAATACAATTTTACTATAATAGATACAGGCACTAATAAAGTAAAATAAAAATAAATAAAATTTAAGCTAGGCCAAAAAAAATAAATTACTACCTCAAGACAAAATCTGGTCTTTCTTAGTAAATTTTTAAAACTATAAAGACTTACACCAAAAATCTAATCTAGGCATCTACAGGGCCTATGACCTGTCAATGGCTGGTTTAAGTAGCCACTTTACACACTGTGTAACATTCACCATTCCACCCATATTTAAAAATGTATATTCCTTCAATTATTTCATCTATTGATGTTTGTGAAGTTAAAGAGCTGAGACCTTTATTTATGCGGGTGAGATTCATCTAATTAAATTATTTCGCCATAGACCCTGTACATGTCTAGACTTCTATATTACCTTTTCTTATTTTTTTTTCGTTTATGTTGTAATATGTTAACAACATAATATTGTTGAGAGGGTAAAAACAAAATCAAATTGTTCAAACACTATGCGAATAAATATTTACGTAGATTTGAATCCAATATTGATGTACAACAAAGATGATATTTTTGTAATAATTTCATCCTAGTACAATGATTAAAGTTGGCCTCTAAGTAAACAATGGTAGAATTCTTAAGTACACATCGTGATCTGTTTATTTTAATATCAACCAATGAAAGCCTTCTACAAAGAAACCACATTTCAAATCCAGAGCATGGAATTCTGCTACTCTTAATTTAAAATCAATATCAGGCTGTTCGCGAATCCATAGACATGGTCCTGAGAAAGTAAAGGGCTTTCTTAGTACCTTCTTAGAAAATTATTATTATACTAACACGTTTAAAAAAAAAAATCTCGTTAAATATTTGTTATTTTTTTCTCCCAGAGATATGTCAAAAAGCTTAATTTATTATATTGGTGAAATAGAGTACCCGCAAGACATTAGGACGCCGATTACAATTGGTTGTTAACGGAGTTATATTTAACTGTCCATGAAATTTTCAAAATCAAAAATTTTGGAAGTTCGAACATAGGTACTTATATTGATTTATTATATAAATAAAAGACGAGTGATTCTTTAATCCACGAATTTTGAATATCCAGTGACCGGTTTTATCACTTTCGCGACATCTTCGAGACTGGTATCTTTATTAAGAAGTTTAATGTATTTATACAAAACAGAGGTAAGGATAGATAATTCAAAACCATATGAAAGTAAATTGAATAAAGTTATTTTTATCCTAAGGATCATTATCAAATTTTTTTCGGGTTAACTAATGAGTAAATATAATGCTATTTGAATGAGTTTAAGTATTTTATTTTTAGTGTCCCTTCCTTCGTGAGTGTGATATTAGACAATTATGATTTTCTGAAAAACAAACGGTAAAAAGTCCAAATTAGTTAACCCGAAAAAAAATTGATAATGATCCTTAAGATAAAATTAACTTTATTTAATTTACTTTCATATGATTTTGAATTATTTATCCTTACCCCTGTTTTGTATAAATACATTGAACGCCTTAATAAAGATACCAGTCTCGAAGATATCGCGAAAGCGATGAAACCGGTCACTGTATAATTCAAACTTTCTCGTTTTTTATTTATGTAATAAACTACAATCAACTTCCTTCAAGAATTTTCACTTACAAGCTTAAGTGTTTTATAAATATAGTGATTAATGTTTCGCAGAATAATATTTTATAATATATAATTTTAAAAAATTCTTCATTTGTAACATAATTATCAAATTTAATTTTTTTTTGGTGTAACTGACTATTAGAAAAAAAAATGAATGAATATATGTATTTATTTAAAAACATGACATTAAAAAAATACCATTTCAAGGAGTTTACTCATAATTATGAATATCTTCTTCTGGAAATTTTATTTCGCGAGAAATCGAATATTGATTAACTTAGCCGTCAACTTTTCGAGGGATGTACTCGAAAGACTCCTCCTGCCTCGAGTAGAGATCTTGGGTTGGTTTTACCCATTTATGCTAAATGTGTTGGGAAAACTTGAAATCGGAATTGATTACGAAGAAGATTGAAAAATAAACCCAAACGATAATATGGTCTACGAGTGGATCTGTTGTGGAAATGATGCGAGGTTCAATATAATCGAATTATACAAATCGGGTGGTTGTCCCGTGGCCAGTGTCACGGACTCACGGATCAGAGGTCCGAGGTTCAAATCCCACTCTACGCCAACTCGATTCCCAATTTTATGATAGTGAGTTATTTACAACCCGTTGAAAATGGCTCTCAAAATTAATATATTTTCAGAAATTGTAAGATCGAAAATATTTATCTTAAAAACATCTATTAAAATAAAGAAGTTTTGACAGAATTTATAATTTTAAACCATGTGTTTTCGATTGTATGATATTAATTTTTATTTAGATCTAAAAATGCCTTAAAAAAAGTACACGTATTATTTTTTTATATTTTTACACAATAATATTACATATAATATATTTCTGAACCAATATATGCAATATTTTTTTAATGTTATGGATTATCTAATGAATTTATCGTAGTATTATCATCATCATCATCATCAAGAACATTAAAGACTCGTCCAGCGTTTTTAAAAGCTTTGTTTTTCAATAATTGTTGCAATATTTTTTTTGTTCTGTTATGTATTTTTTAATTTTTTAATTTCTTTAAGAATTGAGTGTTGTATTATTCTTAATTTTTTTAACTTGTGTACCATTGAAAGTTATTCAAATTTACTGGCTGAGACATATTATTTAATTTTATATGTGAGTGTTGCTAGTAGTTCGTTGAAGTTCTAAAAATAAATAACGATTTCCAAATCTGCACCTATAGGCTCATAGGGCACTGTATTCGTTCATCAAATGCAGCGTATCTTGATTATTTATAAGAAGGCCATACGCATTAAATTTGTAAAGCCTTCTTATTTTTGTTATTCTTAATTTTTTTTTTAACAGTCTACCAACTAGTGTTTCTATTTTTGAGACGCAAATAACCAATGTAAGCTCACATAGGTAGGATGTGGCAAATAATTTCTAATTTGGATATTATTTTTATCTCTTCATCTTGAAGACGTCAATTTTATGCGTATCAAATTCCATTTTAAGTATATCTTATACTTATCTGGCCGTCTGCACCCGCTCTTGCCTTATTCTTGATTTTTCGATTAGTAAAAATAATATGGTCCCAGTAGCAAGAAAATAAAAGACGTGGTAAAATTTCTGACTGATGGTAGTATAATGAAGTTAAGATCCTGGAGGATGGCTAGATTTTTTTTTTACTTAGAAAGGGGTCGCGCATTCAAAAAGGTTGAAAAATACTGATTTAGAACCACCTTTTGAATCAATACACGATGTTGTCCTTTCCGGGAATAAAACCCGAGACTTCCAGCTCTACACTAAGATAAAATAAAATATTTTCACCGGCAAAATTACGTTATGTAAAATAAACTCTTTTCAACCGCCTTAAATTTCCTTTACAAAAGACTGTACCCTTCTTTGACCCTCGGAATAAACCGATTTCAGCACCTCGGCCAGTTGTTCCTGAAAACCGAACATTTTTCACGTCTAGGAGTTGATCTAGAGCCTTAAATTTTAGACACTTGATCGTTTGAGTCCGTTTTCAATTGGGATAGTGTCGCAAAGGGAATGTTTTCGGGTTGTTATTTTAAGAATACGAGTACCTCAGACGTCTTTATGAAAAATATTTCATGGTCTATTTTATTTGTTTTTTATCTCAAGAAAGCATAAATGATAGTGATGAAAAATAGGTTTAAAAAAAAAGTAAAATTTATTTATTAGCAAGATTGCGGTTGTGGAATATTTTGTTTAAGCACATAACTCAAGAACTATTTATGACGTATTATCTTATTGTAAAAAAAAAATACCGTGAAAATTATATGTTAAAAACGGTAAAAGAAATACTAGTAATAGATAATCATACTAATCACTATTATTAGTTTAAAATTGCAATAGATTTTTTCTAGTTTCAGTGCTGCAGAACAGCGTTTATTTAATATTTTTTAAATATGTTATTCATTAGGTCTAAAGAATTTTTGGAAGGACACATTTTTTTTAAGACAGGTTTTTTTTTACAATATTTCATAACCGTTTCACAAGTATTTAGAAGATATTTCAAACACTATAAAGTATTTTTTCAGTTCTTTTTTTATCAATTGAAGATCTTTCATGTTAATGATGGTTTGTGGGAGATCATTGAACAACCCTGGAACAACGCAATTTAATGTTCGTTTTTCGAAGTAATTTGTAATTTAGAATTTATCCATTCTTTTCTGACTAAAATTGTACCTAGGCAATCTAGACATAAAAACTATTTTGAAGACTTGAACAAGTTCGTACTGTTATTGTTAGACGTCTCTTGGCTGCAATTCGTACAGTACCCAATTTCGTTGCTTTTGAATAATTCCAAATGCTTTTAGACGTTTGAAAACTATTGCGTGATCAACTCCTAATGACTCTGAAAGTTCGTTTTGCGTTTGACACGGGTCTTCATCAAATAATGCTTCCAATTCTTTGTCTTCAAACTTTTTCTGTACGCCATCGCTTTCTTTATCTTCAAAATCAAAATCATTATTTTTAAAGCGTCAAAACCAATCTCTGCATGTTATTTCAATATGTCTCCATAATTATTCTATGTGCAGAAAATTTTTTTAGAAAAAAAATTCCCGGCAAATACACTTTTTTGGCACGAAATTCAACATGTATAACGTTATGAAAAATATATGTTTTTTACACATCGGCAGAAAAACATATACTGTCATTTCAAGCCTAATAGTGGAGCTTAACGATAAAGTTGGCTTTGTTGCCCGATGTAAAAAGGTAAAGATAGAGTACTAGAAGAGATACTTAGTAGAAAACACCATATTTCGGGAAAAAGAGAGAACTCATTCAGGTCTCTATTATAAAAATGAATGTAGGATAAAAATAAATACGTTTTTTGATATGGATACATTAATTAAAATATTTTGTGCAAACGGTTTTTTTTTCATAAATCAACTCCTCCTGATGCATAAAAATATTGCGATTTCTATTTGCTGTGTAATATTTCTTTTTGTTGATTGTAAATAATTACCTATATCTACGTTTTCATGTTTATCGATATTATGGTCGATTGGTAAAATTGCTATTTGGCAATAAACTCGAAAAAAAATTAGCATTTCATTACAGTGATTAAGAGTGATGTAGGTCATTTTTATTAAATACCCACGAACAGGCCATGCCTTTGTGGGATTTTTTGTTTACTATTAATATGTATTTCATTGCCATGTAATTATGCTTTATTTTTTTAATACTCTGTTTTATCACTTATGTATATTGTAAAAAAACGAAAAAAAAAACATTTAATGAATATTACTATTGTGCGAGTTTCTTTTCACGTTTCGAGTTTACAAGGTAATTTAAATTAAGAGCTTTAGAGATTAAAAATCACGTAATCACTGGGGGCTGTCGGCGTGCAAAATAGAGATATCTGTTTGGTGTTCTTTGTTAAGTAATGTTTGACAGCGCCCTCTGTTGACCGGCCTTGCTTTCCGTGCGATGTTCAGTCAAATATTTTAATATGTAGGAAAAAACTCTTTGAAGACATATTTTATACAATCCGTAACACAACTTTCCCAAAAGAGTATACATGTTATAAATGATTAAACTTACGTGGTATTGGGTAGGCGTACTGATCAGGGTGCTTGGCTATGAGGGTATTCTTGATGTGACGTCTTCCAACCCCATGAGCTCCAAGTAGAACCAAAGTCTTCCTGTGGAATGCGGGATCCGACACTAAAAAATAATTATTCACTCATTAATCAATATTCAAATATTACAAAAACCATGAAGGAAGACTTGGCATGATTAGATATGCATATTTCATTTATTTATTCAGATATTTAGAACATTACAGAAAAAAGACCCAATTCATATTTAGCCCCCAAATGAAATTGATAGAAAAAACACGAATTTTTTGGGCAGTTAGGCGCTGCATTAAAACAAGCTAAATAAAAAAAAACAGGTGACATTTAATATTACTTATTCGTCGAACCGGGTTATTTTATTTTATTTTTCTTCACGCAATCCATTTCAAAGTTATTTTAATCAAACTTTTTTCGTAACTACAGTCTTAAGTTTTTTGTGGCAGTTGGACCTCAACCTTTTGAGACCGTATGTATGTTTAAACGAACACTCACATTCCGGTTTTATTTTTCCAATAATAAATTAAGAAATAATGACAGTTTTTTATTTTCTAATTGCTAGAAATCGTCTTCTCTATGGCATCTATTTTTCCGCTAGGTTTCCATTCGTAATCCCGCCTAAATCGGCATTCACATTTTGACAGTTCGACTCTCGTTAGACACCACTTTTTTTTTCTCTTTCACCTGATTCCTACCTACCTAACATGTTGAAATTTGTGTTTGTTTTATAAATGTTTTCAGTAAAAAAGTTTTTTTTGTATTCAATAAAAAAAAATTTACTATGTTTTTGCAAGTGGCATTTTTTTCCTATACTAATAAAAAACATTCTTTAAACCTTATGTATGTTAAAAATAATATAGCAGTAACTTCTAAACTGGAGTAAAAAAAAACGAAATTTTTTTCAACTGCCAAATTTAATTCAGGGTTCATATTTTAACATATTACAAAGAGATAAAGAACATTTTAGAGAAGGTAATATAGAAGTTAAGGCATCTACAGGGCTTATGACCTGTCATTGGCTGGTTTCAGTGGCCACTTTACACACTGTGTAACATTCACCATTTTGACCATATTTGAAAATCTATATTCCTTCGATTCTTTTATCTGTTGTTGTTTGTGAAGTAAAGAGCTGAGACTTTTATTTATGCGGGTGAGATTCATATACTAGGCAACGCCTGAAAATTTTTTTTTTTTTTAAATTTCTATACTTCTTCATGGACCAGGTGGATTTATCAACAATATTTTAAGGAGCTGTTAAGTGGCCACTTAAACCAGCCAATGACAGGTCATAAGCCCTGTAGATGCCTAGACTTCTATAGTACCTTCTTTATAATATTCTTCATCTCTTTGTAATATGTTAATGTTAACAGCTCCCAAGGGAGTTGAATCTAGTCCATGTCTACAAAAATTTGGACAAACTGAAAATATTGTTCATATTTTAAGCCTAATTATTTATTTTGCCATATTAAAATGCTACATTCCTTATAGCAAAAGAACAACTATAAAAACATAAAAAACAAAAATATTTACAAAAAACAAATCATCACGCTATTTCGCCGGAGGGGTAGGAAATAAGGAATGTCATATAACTATTTTTGCATACATACTTCGCTTCCTCTACTTTGTACACCTTATCACGCACCACGATAATTCTGACTTTCAACATGCCCATCTTTTGAATTTGCTCTTGCCATGTCTTTCTGCGTTTGCCTAGTTTTTTTGCGTTTATCAACGTTCGCATCGTGTATCTTTTTGCCGTTTTTTTGTCCTCCATTTGCTTCCACTTCCAAACCAAAGCAGATTATTTTTCCTGCTATTGTCGATAATGCTTTTCTCAGCTTTACCTACATAATCCATCTATCTCGAATCCATAATTATGCTAATACTAATATACTTATTTACTCATATACTTAATACATATTTCAGTGATTCTATTTTTTATATATTTGATTATGAATGTAACAAAATTTGAATGATTTATAATTTAATATTTATATCAGTAGCTTAATCACAAATAACGATCGACGTGCTTAAAAACATGCAAAGCATTTGAGCGAATACAATGAACAATAGTCATAGTCAACGCGTGTGTAATCTCTAAGTCAACGCTCGTATCGGTTTGTTTATGGTTTTCCTCCTAAATAAATACAATTTATTCGCGAAATATCGGCGTACAATATTAAAAAAATTACAATATATTCCATTTGTAATAAAGTAAGGAGTATCTAATACAAAAAAGCGAAAATTTAATTACAATTACTATGGCGACTGTTTTTCTTGACATTTGACTTGCCAACCGCCGCGCGCCGGCTAAATGAAATAAATAGCATGATAAATAATAAATAAATAAATAAGAAATAGCAGTTTTGGAATATTTTCCATATTTATACCGGTGAAAATCAAATGATTGCGTAGCGGGGTTATACGTCGCAAAACGTAAATATTTTGACATTTCATATTAGGTGTTTACGGATGTTGCATTGTGATCGCTAAAACGATAAACAACCATGGTGAGAAATTGTTATCACGTCGCTTATAAGCACGTCGATAGTTATTTGTTATTGAGCTACTGATTATTTTTTTTATGTTATCTTCTTTGGAATATCATTATTTATCGGTTTATTCTTTTTCATTTATGTTTTATTTTTCTGGATTGTTATTCTATTGCATCACACGTCCCCATAATTTATTATATTCTATAATATTTTTTTATACTTGTTAGGTATTATGGCTTAACATGAACACGGCCTAAAAAGCCTTAATAAGTTCATGAATATGTAAACGAGTGTAATGTTGAATGAACAAAAATAAATAAATACGAATAATATTATAAATGCGAAAGTGCGTAGGTATGTTTGTTTGTGTTTCCTTCACGTCTCAACGCAGCTATCGATCGACATATTTTTTTATGTTTAGAGATAGCCGAAGAAATTGGCAATGTAAAAATATACTTATTTTTCATGCCGAATTAAAAACATATAAAGAAAAAAAATGTATGCCAACAATGAACAACATTATTTAAAAATAAATAAGAGGTAAGAAGGGATATAAAAGATAATAAATTTGAAATGAATTCTTTATATTTCTATAATTGACTTGCTTTATCTATGGTTAGTTTGGTTTGTTTTTCATTTTAGTTTTGTAGTAGGATTTTGGATTCGTGAACAGAATAATGATGCGACATCGCGCGTCACTACAAACTAACGTACTGCCATATTTTTTCATAGCGAAAGTTGGAGGATCGGTAATCAATTCAAGCTCCTTTCTTTCCCGAAAAAATAGACATTATAAAGGAAAAATTCCTATTAATAAACGCCAAAACTAATTAATTACTAATTATTAATTAATTCCTAATACCATTCGAATTAAGTTTTTATAGAGTCTTTATTCAGTAAAATATACATATTATTACAATATTAATACACTATAAAGAAAACAAAGTATTAAGATATATTTTGTCCCGATAAACTATTCAATAATAGTTTGTCATCGGGTGCTCAGACATTAGTTTTAATTAATAATCAAATAAGAAGAGTACAGACATAATACTGTAAACGTATAAAATAATAAACATAAAAATAGTTTAAAGATATTTTTTTTATTTTTTTTAAGTAAGAAAATAGAGTAAAATAATACAATTAATGTGAAAGAATAGTAATTTACTTAAATATATTTTAAATATAAGAAAAAAAAAATAATAGACATATATATAAATAGTGTATGCTCATAAATGTAATCAAAACAAGATAAAAAAATAAATTAAACAAAGTAAAGTAAATCGAGAATTTTAATTCATATCTACAGAACAAAAAAATTAGTAAGAAAATTGAAAGTACATATTAAAATTAAGATCTAAAAAATGTAAATGAAATATGAAAGTAAGAAAGTAATAAAAGAAAAGAAAAGGTTAACCCAAGAAAATAACAAAAATGTATTCAATGAGGGATAAAAAAATTAAAAAAATTTTTTTTTAAAAAGTATATAAATGTAAAAAAATAATAATAAATAAAAAATATAAGAAATGTATTACATAAATAATAAATCAATAAAGGAACGTTTTATCTACTAACCACTTACGTAATAGAAACTTAATTTTATTTTTACAATGACATGTTTTCATGTCAAGTGGCAACAAATTGAATACTTTTGGAACAATATAATCCAACGTACGTTGTCCATATTTATTTTTAAATTTTGGTACTACTAGGCCATCAACAGATGTCAATCTTGTTAGATAGCTGTGTTCTAATTTATGTTTATATATCGAGCTGAACATCTGTTGGATAATAATTTTGCTCCATAAAATACCCTTAACTGGTAAAACATTTAATTTATCATAAGTTGCGGGTAAAAGCTAATTTACAGGGACGAAGGAGCAGCAAGTGAGGCAGAGCCTCACTAAGATATCATTGCTATTCACCAGTGCCTAATATGTATTTTAATTCGCATTATATCAACACATTATGTAGATAAAAAACTAGCAACCAATATAAAATTGCTGAAAGATGCCTACAACATGGTCCGTACTGTGTTATTTATTATAGGTACCTACTTAACATTTACGCATATTATACTTATGCTTAAAATCTGAGCTTCACTAGAAATTTGGTATCAAAGACGCCACTGCTAATTTATAATCACCAAAAATAATTGTTCGAAACGACATAAATTTGTCCAAATGGGGCGCCCATTAAACATTCTTCAACATCAAACCAAAAAAACGTTCGTTCGGGATTCTGGTTCTACTTCACACACACATAGCTGTATTCTTCATCCGCCCGGAAACGGAACAAAAATACAAGTCATCATCATTCCATGTCCGCTCCCTAGTTGGAACATATGGTGTCCATCAAGATCCTCCAGGCATCTCTGTCGATAGTCAACTCCTATGCATCTTCCCAAGTCAGGTTTGCATCTCGTAGTTCTGACATGAACTGCCGACAAACAATCAGCAGTGGACCTCTAGGATGTCGAGAACAGGAGGCATCCGCAGTACATGGCCATGCCAACCGTATCTCTTCCGCTTGATGACAGTTGTCATCGGAGTTTGCTGCTTCCGTTTTCTTATTATTTTATTTCGCACAAAGTTAAACCACCGCACACCCAAGATTCTTCTAAGACACATATTATCAAAGCTCAGTATTTTGCTGTTTCGGGCCCTAGTAAGGTGCCACGATTCGCATCCATAGAAAAGAATAGGTGTTATGCAGGCGTTATATAGGCGGAATTTGGTTTTCACTAAGTAAATATCCAATCTCCAGACAGCTTTCATACAGTTGAATGTGGCGCCTGTTATTCCTAGAAACAATCCCAGTTTTTTTTTAAAGTTGTCAGGTATTTGAAATCCTCGACCCTTTCGATGATTTAATTTGACAGAGTCAGGGGATTTCTGGCATCAAGGCATGAAGTGTTACACAGTTCATAGGTTTTTGCAAAATACAACTATTACCTAACAATAAAATGCAGATTTATTTTTATTTGTAATATATATATATATATATATATATATATATATAGACATATATATATATATATATATATATATATAATATATATATATATATATAGACATATATATATATATATATATATCTATATCTATATATATATATATATATATCTTTGTACGTGTGATGTCACTGAACTCCTCCTAAATGACTTAACTGATTTATATGCGGTTTTCAGAGAAATATAGATATTTGTGCTGTGCGTGTTCGTAGATATTAAAATCTTCAATCCAATATGTAAAAAAAGAAGTAAGGAGCATAAATGTTTTATTCATCGATCGACCAGGGTTGCATTTGAGGAGAATGCATTTACAAAATAATGGAAAGATGTTTTTAATTTATTATTTTAATTTATTTATGTTGTTTTTTTGTATATGATTTTTTTTCGTTTATAAATGTTTACAAACAGCATTTGTTTTTTGTGGATCTCAATCAGATTTTTACCCATTTATTTCGTTTTACTGGATTTTTTATAATAATGAAAATATATTAAACACATACATTTTAAAATCGTATTCCCACATAAGTACACCCCTCTGTTCGTGAGAAGACAGGACGTTTGCAAAAAAAATGCCACATTTGAAAAAAAAAAGATATATATTTTGGAATTCAACCATAAACAAGTACCTACTTAAATGAAATATTTGAATATCTTCAATTAAACAAATTTGTAAAAATTGGTTACAGGGTTTAGGTCGAGAAAATTCGGAAAATTTACTGAAAATACATTCCTTATAAATTAATATTGTATAACTGTATAGTAAATGAATTATAAGGTAGTAATGTCATTGTTTATTTTTGCATAAAAATGTCTGCCTTAAAACAGGTTGTACCTAGATAGGCAGACTAGACATGATCCAGAGAAATCTATGACCTAAGTGTGTATGTAGTAGCTTAAGTAATTGTTATTTTTGTTAATTAACTATGAGTACTTTTATTATAAATTTTTAGTTTTGTAATTTAATCACAAACAAGTACCTAGGTACCTGCTTATCAATGAAAAGTCCTTTTTCAAACTAATAGCAGGCAAGCCAACGTTCGGGCAGGACAACGTCTGACGGGTCTGCTAGTCTTAAATAAAACTGGAATTGGTTTCTTGAGTATCTCCGAAGTGGATTTGCTTAGTTTTATAGCTGTTTGAAATTTCCTATACTAAAACAGCAATATGCATATCGGTTGCCATAAATGTACGTATGCGCGTTTAAAGATATAAAATGTGAATTGTATAAGGCGGAGAGACGAACATTTATTATTGAATCTTTAAAATAACCTGATATACCATATTCACGTATGAAATTTAAGTGATGAACCTATTTAACATGAGATTGAGTTTTAACCGCTGTATCTGCAAGACGTGTTTTGGTACATCATTTACGTCATTTTGAAATTAAGTGTAATGTAATTTTCAGGCGTTGCCTCGTATGTTAGTGAAATACTTGAATTATATGAATCTCACCCGCAACAACAAAGGTTTCAGCTCTTTATCTTATCAAACGTCGACAGATGGAAGAATCGAAGGAATAAAGATGTTCAAATATAGGCAGAATGGTGAATGTTACAGTGTGTAAAGTAAACACTTAAACCAGCCAATGACAGATCACAAGTCCTGTAGATGCCTAGATTTCTAAAATGTTCTTCATCTCTGTTGTATTATGTTTGTATTTACAGCTCCCTAGGGGGTTAAATCCAGTTATTGTCTTCAAAAATTTCGACAAACTCAAAACATTGTTGACAAATCCACCTGCGGTGCTATTCTGAATCCCTTTTGCGGCCGTAGAAAAAACTTTTTTATATTTTGTATGTAAATACGTGAGATTAAAGTGTTTTCTACGGCCGCAAGAGTGTTTGGAATATCACCCCTGGTTCAAGAAGAAAATAAATTGATTTTTTTTTTCAGGCGTGGCCAAGTAGGTTCGTGGGTGAAATAATTAAATCATATGAATTTCACCCGCAACAATGAAGGATTCAGCTCTTTAACCTCCGCAAACGTCAACAGATGGAAGAATCGAAGGAATAAAGATGTTCAAATAAAGGCAGAATGGTGAATGTTACAGTGTGTAAAGTGGACACTTAAACCAGCCAACGACAGATCATAAGTCGAGTGGATGCCTAGACGTCTATATTCCCTTTTCTAAAATGTTCTTCATCTCTGTTGTATTACTTTAAATTTAATGTAATTAAAAGTTTACAGATAATTATTCATTATTTAAATATTATATGCATTGACTTGGTCAAACATTTTAATAAATCAAAGGTAAGTATTTATAAATATCCACTTCATTATCATCATTCACTCTCTGAACCTAATGGTGCATATGGCACTGCACTAGTACACTAATCGCAGCGTATCATAATCATTTTTGTTTCATGAAGGTAAGATAATCAGTCTTACGTTTCAGGTATCAGTCCAGGGATTATGAAATATGCTGGTGTGAAAATACCCTTTTGAATAAATATTTCATATCAACCATGCCGGGAATCGAACCCGAGACCTGTCGCATGGCAGGCAAACGCGCTGACCATTACACCACGAGGCCGACAAAAATCCACCCTCTTATCATTATTTAACTAGCAGGCAACTGTAGCACCCTTATAAGTTATCCATAATAATAATAACATAAATACATAATATTATGCTAGAAAAAGAATGAAATTTATGTGATATTATAAATATATTCTCAGGGTCATTTGTATTTTCTTAGCAAATAATAAAGATTCCTTAAAGCAATTTCTAATGTGAAAAAACGTTATTACAATTTTAATAGAATAATTAAGAATTCATAACTGATCGAAAATGTAAATATTAAATTGAAAGTAATTTTGAAAAATAAATTTCCACTCATTTTAAAGTTTTGACAGAAAATAAAAATGAGCGATAATAATTATATATTATTACATTCAACGGTCGTGGACACATGCGTTATACGGGTTATATGTAAAAAAGGTCTACCTACACATCTTTCGAACTTTTTAATAAATTTTTTAACTTTTTGACTTGAAACTTTATTTTACAATATTTTTATCCATTTTATTGGGGAAAAATCACCGCTTAAACAATAGACCCAGATAATAAAATAATAAAAAAATTCGAAAAATTCATTCAAAAAACGGATCTTTTGCATTATTCGTGTAAAATAAAAATACCTTACAAGCAATACCTTGAAAGAGTAATAATAATTGTATTTCAAAAATAATAGTTGATTGGCATTAAATGAATTATATTAGTTACCATTTATGCTTGTTGTATATTACCGATGTAAAATGATCGTAAATATTTTTTATTTTAATTTATTGCTTTTCTAGATGGTTGGCAGAAATTACTATGTAGCAATAAAACCGCGAGGAACGGTGTTCAAAGAATTAAATGAGTAGAATATCGTGAAAATATTTCGTTTCTCTCCGTGCGGTAAATTTACTGGTAGAAAAATTTAAACGTATGGGTGTTTCATTGCGTGAATAAGGTTTAAATTGTATTTGGTACGGAGACAACAATTCTATCTACCAAGGCACTTGTAGACTACTACTACTACTACTACCACTACTATCACGCCATTTTCTGTAGAGATAGGCGGAGAGAATGGACTGCTACACACGTCTATCCTGGCATACATTCCTAGCTTCTTCCACATTCATAGATCTTGTCATAGATGCCCTTCGGTTCTGTTTGCTTTTGACATGACCAAACTTGAGATTTTGGTTTACCTGATCATGCCACGTCTTCCTTGGTCGTCCTCGTCTCACGTTTCTATTCATTTTTATATAGACTTGTTTAACCATTCTTTCGTCATCCATTCGTTCTACATGACCAAACAATCTCAGAGACCCTTTGTTAATCTTATCAATTATACCTGACTCATATTAACACTCACGCCTGATTTCACCATTCGTAACCGTGTCATACATTGATTTCTCACAAATTCGTCTAAGAGATAGCATTTCGACCGCGTTCACTCGGCTTTCATCCTTCCTCTGCCAGTTCCATGTGTCACTTACATACATAAGTGTTGGGACTAAAACTCCATTGTGCACTGCCAGTTTAGCTTTGAATTGACATATTTTTTTAAAGCAATTACTGTGCTTAGTGCGCCGTTTATTTTGCTGCCCGCATTCACTCTCCTTTCAACTCCATTTTCTATTCTTCCATCTTTTGAAAACATGCTTCCCAGATACACAAATTCTTCTACTTTTTCAAGACATTCCTTGTTTACATTTAGAATATAATAGACAAATAATATAAAAGATACTTATAGCTAGATAATAATAGATAATAATAAATAGCAACTCTTTGGTAATTTTATTCAATATAAATAATATTAAATTAACGTTGTTATTCTTACGTAGTTAAACGTCTGGTTTCATTTTCTTTTGTTACAAAACCTCGTATTACATCTGTTTAAAAATTGGACTGCACTTTTATGGGTTATATCTTCCGATTCTCGGCGAGACGACTTTTTTGTTAAAAGACACCATAACTGTCGGATTCTTCAAAAATATACGTTATGACACAGTGACATTGCTTCTTTAGCCAAATGGCGTGGATTCCTTGCCAAATTGTTTTCAATTCTAAAATCGTTTTGGACCCGCCTCCATAAAATATTTTTCACATCTGCATTAACTTCAATAGAAATGGAGGACAGTTCTGAGAAAGATATAATGAAAGACTAGGCATTTATGGAGCGGCTCATGACCTAATAAAAATGTTTGAAAAAACCTACAAAAAATATACAAATATTATGGTGTAATCACATTCAGTTACATTGCATTATTAAAATTTTGGTCCAACACGGGTGGAATTAAAAAAAACCGAGTATTGAAAACCGATTGAAAATGTATCCTCTGAATAAAAATAAAAAAATAAAAAAACATGTGGCATGCTTTTAATTTTGTTTTCATACTTCAAGGATTTTTTCTTTAAAATAAATCACATTGAGATATGTCTTTTAGCAGTCCAGTGTTTGGAGCATTCGCCATACTTTAGATCCTATGTTCAATTCATGGCAGGGTTGACGTGAAATATTAGTTTCTAAGGTGTTCATCAACACAGTTTTTGCTTCTGTTCGAGTAATAGCAATATGATCATGAGGGACAATAATACATTATTTAAATTCAATCAAAATTAAGGTTTAATAAATTGAAAATTGAAAGTGACTTGATTATTGCCAAAAATATGTTTTTTTTTGTATAAACGAAAACCTCTCTCATACGGTTTTTGGGTAAGTTGAGGTATTCATTGTTCCTGGACTGGCATCCGAAACGTAAGGCTGAACATCTTTCTTTCCATGTAACAAAAAGTATAAAGATACGCTGCCAACGGAGTACTAATATAGCGCCTCGTGCACGCTGGGCGCGAAAATAATGTTAAATAATATACATGTTTTTTTTGTTAAACATTTAATTAACGTTGAAACCCGTCCACCACGACTGAGATTAGCATTATCGACAAGAGAAGAGTTCAGAGTTGATTTGGAAATATAGAGCGAAAGAACGGCAAAAGAACGGATAAAAAGATGATGGGAATGTAAATGGACGCGGAAATCCAGGAAGAACGAATAAGACACAGCATGACCAAATCCAACAAATATTTGAAGATAGACAGGTCAAAAGTTGGAATAATCGGCTTGCGTGCATAAGGCGGGGTCAGTTTGCAAAAACAAAGCAATATGGCGTTTTATCCTCTCCGCCTACTTTTACGGAAAAATGGCGTGATGGTTTATTTATTTCAACATAATATATTTTAGAGTGATGGCATTATATCACTACCAAAATTCTACTGAATAATATAATACTAGCTTTTACCCGGGGCTTCGCTCACGCGGTATTAGATAAATAATTGATTTAATTAATTTGTTTTGTGTCGTTTATCAATAAGAATTTTCCTGGCAAAATTATATCAGGGTATTAGAAGCTAACTTAGAAATCTCAATTGTAGGAATTACTGAGATATTTGCCGAAAACTTTGAAAAAAGAATTGTGAGATTTGTAATTATGCTTTACCATCTCAACGGAGAATGCTAAGTTTGCGGTGTCAAGTAGTAAAATGTTTTTTTTTGCAAGACTTAGAGATGGATTATGCTATTATTTAAGTTGGTCGGTTATGTGTTTAGTTTATTTTGTCATTCATAACTAATTTTTCCATTTTTTGTGGAGATTTCAAAGATTGCTTCTAATACCCTAATATATTTTATCGGGATTAAAGGAGCTTGGTCGTCCAACTATTGCTGTGCAAGAAATATGATCAGTTAGTTATAGCGACGTAGCATCGCCATTTTGTTTACAAATCCAAAATCCTACTACAAAACCAAAATGAAAAGCAAACCAAACTAACCATAGAAAAAGCAAATAAATTACAGAAATTTTAAGAATTCATTTCAAATTGATTATTTTTCACCGCCTATTCACTTTTAATTAATATTGCTAATTTTTACCATATTTCACTAGACTATTTTACAAAAAAAAATGTTTGAAGTACCAACTTTGTGGTTATCCATTATAATAAAATAAATGTAAAGCAACTTTGTTTTTAACCACTATTTTTTTATACTTTCCAGCAATTGGTTTTAAACCTGCACAAGCTTTTTATCAAGGTATAACTAAGGTACACATAGGTAAACAAGATTTTTTATCAAGGTATACTTGGTTAAGAATGTACTTAACTAAGTATTTTTTTATTTTTTTTGTAAAAAGAAATATTCGCGTTCTTATAACTAACCCAAATATTTCAATTTTAGTGGCCATTTTCTACGAGTTGTAAATAACTCGCTATTAAAAAAAAGAAATCAAGTTGGGGTAGAGTGGGGTTCGAACCTCGAACCTCTGATCCGTGAGTCCGCAACACTAGCCACGGGCTACAATCCGATTCAAATATATATATATATATATATATATATATATCAAATGAATATTTTAATAAAGAAGCTTGTGTGGCTTTGAAACCGGTCAGTAGAAAAAAAGGGGTTAAAAACAAAGAAGTTTCGTATTTATTTTAACCTATTTTATTTCCTATATCTCTAGCAAAAATCAATTTGCTCAATCGTTCTGTTAAGACATGAAGTACACACAAATAAATACACTTTCGCATTTATGATATTAGTATAGATCAAAAGTTCCCAACCCCGTGCCTGCGGGCACCATGGGGCCCGCGGAACGATTCGTATGTGCCCGCCACTATTCGACAGAGA
The DNA here is from genome assembly GCF_059751315.1 of Micrasema longulum. Classification (NCBI taxonomy): domain Eukaryota; kingdom Metazoa; phylum Arthropoda; class Insecta; order Trichoptera; family Brachycentridae; genus Micrasema; species Micrasema longulum. The sequence continues at coordinate 47,518 of NW_028279457.1, read as the reverse complement.
CAGAATTTTTTCATAAAAATAAATTAAAAATGTGAATTATTTTTATTAATTTGTTAGAGTTTTCATTTTTTTGAGTGCCTAGGTTTATTAAATACGTTCGTATGTTTGCGATATTGTATGTATGAGTTGTTCCTTTGCTGACAGTACTAAAAGCGAGGTGCGTAATCTATTATATTAATAAGCGATAATCTATTATGATTGTGGGGATAATTGTAGTCCTTGTTATAATACATGTATGCATACAATGCAGAACAGGCGTGCGCTAAAACATTGATATTATATTGTTATTCAATTACTATTTATTTTTATTTTTTTTGTCCTAAAAATTGAATCATTTTTCGGTTCGACATATTTATGCGAATCATTGTTTTCAAACATGAACTTAATAAAATCAAGGTATAGATCTCGACTCACCGATGAGCATCTTTATGATTGTTTGCAAACAGAATTATTGTCATACTTCCCTAATAACGAGGCACTGGCCAATGATATGCAATGCCAAAGATCACATTGACATCTTGATATTACATGTTTTCTTTGTATTTGAGCATTTTGTTTACTTTTTTTACGTTTTGTAAATACGTTTCTCTGTGTGTATGCAATTTAAATTATAATTTATTTTTTTTGAACCTTTTTTGTTCATTATTTATTAAAAAATTATGAATAAAAGAAAATAAATTATGGAAAAATGAGAAGTTATGGAAGGAGTTTGTCGATCTAAAATAGGTGGTGCCCGCTACCCTACCGATATTTTAAAATGTGCTCTAGAGTACAAAAAGGTTAGGAACTCCTGGTATAGATTGTATGCACATTTTGTTAGAATATTACACTTAAAATTAATTTTAATAAAATAAAATAAAAATGAGTTAAAATCACTTGGTTATAATTCTGATGAAGAAAATTCCACAACAAAGGGTCACGTTTTAAAAAGTAATTGAGACGAGTTAATAGAAACAAAGGGGTTTGATTGAACGTAAAGGGAGGCAAAAGTATGTTTTGAAACCTCGCGAAAAACATCGGTTTGCTCTCAAATAAATTTAGAAATACGGTTTAAATTCATGATTGATAGGGGTCGTAAACTGAATATTAAAAGGATTGAGAGATGATTCAATTTGATTTCGAAGCTCTGTAAGGTATTATCTTTGAACGTAATAAATTCGATAAAAGTTTGGAATTTGATTGTAACACAAAAACATAAATAAATTAGAATATTTTAAATATAAACAGGTTCGTATTGATCAAAAGAATAAAACGATTGAATTAACAATAAATGTTCAAAATTTAAATTCTCTGTAATTAATTCAGTAAATTTATAAAAGTTGAAAAACATTACACAAATTAATATTGCTGTATTAGAAATATTTTTATATATATAAATATTTGTATTACCATTATTTCCTTATCTGACCGTAGTGATGCATAGGGTACTGCATTGGTGCTACAATTTATTTTTAACTAGATCGTTTAGTTACATAGAAGGTAAGGTATTCAGATTTACATTTTAAAAACAGTAGAATCACATTTAACATAAATATTTCCCGTCCACCTTAACAATAATCAAACCTGGTGTTTTGTAAGGAGTGTAGGTATGTTGTTGGTAACAATAAAATATCTGCAGTCATCTGTTACCAACAACATCTGTTACCTACAACATATCTACAGTTATCTGCATACCCACGTATCTTGGCGAGCTCACTCTAGAATGAGGAAGTTCCTTTTTCATTTGTTTATAGAATATAAAATCAAGCCTAATTATTTAAAAAATATACTTTTACGTATCGTATTATCGGCGCTATGAATTTTTAAAGTTTTGTAATTTTGAAATTACTCCGCAAGTGACAACGCAAGTTCTCTTTGGTTAGTTCTGATTGGTGAATTGGCTGCCCGTAAACCGGAAATCTATCATTGGTTGATTCAAAGGCACTAATGACTACTTTCAAAGTGGTTCATTTTTATTTTTTTTCTTACATTTTTCAGAAGCTTCGCCGTACAATTTTATGCCTTAATTTTTACAAAGGGTAGGAAACATAATTTTATTGATTTATTCATTATCATGTCATATACACAAAATTATACATTTATACAAAGTTGCTTTAAATGTCTAACTATTTACCCCGTCCTAAGTATTAGTCATTTTATTTATTTATATTTCATTTTAATAACTATTAACATTATAATTTATCATGCTATTTATTGCATTTAGCCGGCGGTTGGCAAGCCAACTGTCAAGAAAAGCAGTCGCCATAGTATTAGTAATTATATTTTCACTTTTTTGTATTAGACACTCCTTAGTATTTTGCAAATGCAATAAATTGTATTTTTATTTTTAGTAAATGCCGATTCTTCGCCAGTGAACTGTACGTATTTACGAAGAAAACAAAAACAAACCGACACGAGCCTTGACTTAGAGATTACACGCGCGGTGACTTATGACTGTGATAACTTAAGCATGTTCATTATTTAAATTTATTTCAGCAGAGAGGAAAACACTTTTGAGAAGGGAATATGAAAGTCTAGGCATTTACAGGGCTTATGACCTGTCATCGGCTGGTGTAAGTGGCCACTTTATACACTGTGTTCCATTCACCATTCTGCCCATGTTTGAACATCCACATTTCCTCAACTCTTCCATCTGTAGACTTTTGTGAAGTAACAGAGCCGAAACCTTTATCACGAAGGTGAGATTCATCCGGCATTCAATTCAAACATGACCAACTCTCTAGGGAGGAAATCCAGCCAGCCTGCAAGCATTTGGACATACTCAAACATTGTTGAATGTTCATTATTGTTCATTGTGATTGCTCAAATGCTTAGCATGTTTTTAAGCACGTCGATAGTTATTTGTGATTGAGCTACTGGACAAAGCGCTTAATAGTGTATTAATCAACGCAATATCTTGCAGCAGTCTTCTGTGTTTTTTTTTTATGTTTATTTTTATTTATTAAGGAAAAACAACAGTTGTTATATAAAAATACAACAATTAAAAAATAATACATACATCCAGTTAAAAATTTTCACAAATATAATGATAGAACATGTTACACCGTAAAGAGAAAAATAATATAATCAATAAGACATGAGAAAAAAAAGAGCTCTGAAAAAGATAAGGAAATAGAGTGGAGGAGTGGAAGAGAGGGATTTTCATAATATAGTTGACCAATTCAAAATTTTGATATTATAATAAAATAAACATAATTAAAGGAACATAAACTTATTACAAACTGACAAATGTTTTATTTTACAGTGTTTCAAAAAGTTTTTTTTTGAAGTCACAAAATTTTGAATTAAAAATATCTAAACGGGGACAAAGTAAATTCAATTTGGAGCAGCTACGATAAATAAACGAGTTTCGAACATAATTTTTTTTGGGCAATAAATTATAAAAAAAATTTAATTCACCCATTTCTGATTGTCGTTTTGAAGATGAAGATCTCAACCACCTCTTCTTTGTTTGCCCAATAAATGACCAAATGACAACCTTTTTCAAGACTTAATTTCTTTTCCTACAAATATCCAACCCATCTTAGAGAGCAAGAATCCATTTATGTACAACCTTTTACTTAATTTAAAAAAAAAAAACGGAATCGATTTGTAGTGCACGACTGAGGCCTGTTGTTGAATTGGTGACAGCAGTATGAGTATGGGTGGAGAATTGATCGTTTAGTGGAGGGATTCTCCTTTTTAGTTTTTAAACGAGAAAGGAAAAAACGTTCTTGAAACTGTTAAACTTACCTATGTTTATGTTGCAGACCCGACAGTTGGGCCTAGTTGCGTACTACGAACGAGTTTGTCAATAAAATAATTCAACATGACGTCGACAAAAGCATCAAATTTAATATGCAACGCCATTAAAATAAAATTAAAAGTCTTCCGCCCGGACGCAGATTAAAAGTAAACTACTTAAGTTTGGTTTGGATACATTTCAAATTGATTAATTCGATTTTATATTTGAAAATAGTTATACAAAAAGCGCTAGTCCACAATTAAAAAACCGATTGATATTGGTGTTATCGGGTGCAGTAAGGTCAATTCTATGTTCTGCTAAAAACAACCAGGCCGCTTTTATACAAAAAACTGACATAATCACCTGAAAAAAGTGTTGGTCACAAAAACGGAATTTTCAATTTGTAGAAAACATCCACAGCACTAGAAAAATCTAACAATATGGATGGTTATTAATAACACATTTAACAGAAAACAGCCATAGTCAACATTAGCAATAAAGTTTGAATTACATTTTTTTTTATAAAAGGCAGAAAACGTCCACAACTATTGTTTGTTTTCAACATTATACCTGTCTTAAAAAGTTTCAGATGTTTACTAAGGTTAGCTGTTTTCTTCATTATTATTACATTAGTTAATTAAGTAACTGAATGTAATTATAAACTAACTTGTTCAGTACATAATGACACAAGATACATTGGAGTTTTAGCAGGACTGGATGTTTTCTCCCAAATGCACATTTTGAATTGTGTGGTCAGCCAAACTTCAAAGACCTTTCAAACTGGTCAATTATATAATTAAATATTCGTCAAAGTAAAAACCATTTCAACTGTGGTGTAGATTTGGTTATTCATTATTTTTGCAAAAGTGCTATTATCTATGTTTCACTTTTCTATGGCTGGCTGCTTTCTTTACATTTTTGTAGATTTAAGTACAATATTCTTTTACAAAATTGTTCATTAGTTAATTTGACCAAATAAGTGTTTATCAACCCGCCCGTTCCTGTGATGTGACTGGCGTTGCAAACTGCTATTGATTAATTAATATCTCGACAACTACTATAAATATTTAAAAAAAATGTTTTGTAATATTCAAATAAACTTTATCACATAAGAAAATCATATGTTTAGGTATATTAGATAATTAATTTTGTCCACCAAAATCTCTCAAAATGACAAAATGTCGAGTTCCCTGAGACAAATACTAAGTACTGAGAATACAAATTTGAGAGAAAGAAACGTAATCTAATTAGATAATAAAAAAAACACACTTTTTAATAAGGTAAAACGAGACAGTGACCAAAGGTTAAATAAAATCTGCCAAAAGAATACTGCGTGCTGCCCTTGGAACAAAAAAATATATACTAGAGAGTTATTTTAAAGTATTTCCAGTGTAAAAAAACCATTTAAGTGTTGATATAAAATAAATACCAGGGCCTCGATTACAATGGGAAGTTAACAGAGTTATCTTTAACTGTCTATATAGAAAAACCTATATTTGTGTACAAAAATGAGTATATGCATAAACATTAAAATTATCTTCGTCGTTAACCTGTAATGAGGAAGTTCAGTGTTTTTTTTCAAATTTTTTATTCGTTAATAGACTGTTAAACTATGTCAAAAATTATTTTTTTAAATTTTTACATATCGTATTATCGGCGCTACGATTTTTTAAAGTTTTGTATTTCTGAAATAACTCCGCGTGTGACGTCAGAGGTTCATTTCCGCTTATTCCCATTCAGTTCTTCCTATTGGTCCAGAAGCGACAAGCAGACCGGAAATCTTCCATAGCTCTCAGATAATGGGTTGATTCACATGAACCAGTGACGTCATTTAAAGTAGTGCGTTTTTATCAAAATATTTTTTATTATTTTTTCTGTACATTTTCAAGAAACTTAGCCGTACAATTTAATGCTCTAATTTTTACCCCGCGTAAGAAAACATTTTTTGTATCCAATTTCCCGTAGGGCTGAAGTTCCTCATTGAACATGTTTAGAAGAAAAAAATGGATGCATATTCTGCTTTTCATACAGAAAACTTAATTTTACTTTGTAGATAAAATTAAAGATAAATGTTAACTTCCCATTGTAATTAGGGTCCTGAGGTCCAGATATCGTGTCTATCTTTCAAAAAAGCGTATCTCGATTAAAAAAAATTTTGAAACAACTTTTCAAGAATTTGTTTGGAAAGTTTTCGCCTTTAAATAATCTGACTGTATTTTGCTGGTTTTTATAAAAAATATTTCAAGACAGTATGATGCTTATTTATTCCATAAAAAAACTTAATTTTAATTAAAATAATCATAGCTAATTTCGACAAAAAACGAGATATGCCTTGTTGAAATACGGACGGCGATAAGTGAGTTAGACTAGTATTTTTAATCTTAATTGTTATATCTTTGACATTCCGTCTACATAAGTGAAAGTCATTTGAAAACAATACTACTTTATTATTATTTTTTTTCGCATTATTAATAATGATTCATAATTAAAATAATGTGACTTCACTGGGGTTACTCATTATGTAATGATAATTTCGTGTTTTCAGGTTTGCGACTTACCACAAAAAAGTATCATATTTTTTCAGAAACAGAAAAAAACCATACAATAACAGTTGTGAAACGTCTCCAAGAAAGTTTTAAGTAATAAAAGCGATGTTTCATCTTAAAAATAATGTCCGCAGTTAATACTTTAAGACAGTCGTTTCAAACGACAAATTTCACAGTTCTATGACTAAAAATAAACGTTTTATCATTTTTATGCTTTGCAAACCGAGGGCTACGGACGAGATGGATTGTGAAAGAATCCATGAAAAATTGGCGCTTAACATCACAGAACTAAAACTCATAACTTTTACAAGTAAAAAAGGTGTAGTTGTCAGTATTAAATAACTTTAATGGGGACGCATCAGTTTAGAAAGGGAAGCGTTGAAAACTTCACGAAAGACATTATTAAAGGCATTTATTTACGCCGTAAAACTTCTCAACTTAAGTCTTCAACGAGGTTGATTTTGCGACTCAATTATTAATAACTCATTCGAGCATTAATTCCGCAAATTAAGTTTTAACTCTTTCATCTCAGGATTTTATGTATTTAATTTAATTTAATTTTATTTTACTGGTGTAACAAATCTAAATATATATATATTTAAAGCAATGTTCTAATAGTTGTCCTCGATGGACTGAATAACTACTGAACCCATTTAAGTGCGGTTTTCAGATAAATGTACATCTTTGCCACGAAAAGATTTATAGCTCATAAAATCTTTTTTTATTAAGAACAAGAACAAAAAAGGAAGTTCCTGAATTGAAAACTACAGCATATTATGATCATTAGCTCACACAAAACAATAAATTCGTTAATGTCAAATTTTAAAAAATACGTACATTAAGGAAGGACTTTTAAGGAGAATAATACCGAAAAGTCTAATCCCTGAGGCAAAAAACCTCAGCGAAGGCGTTATTTTGAAATTCTGAGATGTTCTGCCGGTAAATCAATTTGGTGACTTGTGGTTCGATGGAAAAAAGAGTTTCCTACACTCACAATACGATTTATTTTCTTCTTTTTCACATGCGCTCCTAAGTGGAGCATGTGGACATCACCAAGCGCCTTCTAGAGATCCAATCGCTAGCTAATCCAGCACTCTCACCTTCTCCGTCGTCAATCCTGCGTACATAAAAATGCCGAAAGATCGTCATTGACAGTCTTACAGGATGGCGGGAGCCAGCAGGTGTGAAGAAGAGGCAGCTTAAGTTGAGGCTCTGCCGAGGCAACGCAGCACTTATCCAAGCTAGGTCCACCCTTGCATTCTCAAAACGCTAGTTATAGGACGCTGCTCTGTCCGTTCTTGGACTTCAATGTTAGTTATGAAATCGAACCATCTTATGCCTAATATTTTACTGAGGCACTTACTTTCAAAACTCGGAAGTTTCGTATTTTTAACGTCAGTAAGCTGCCAAGATTCGGACTCATATAGGAGTACCAGCAAGAGCCGCAACTTGTAAAAGAACGGCACCTTTCTTCTCAGAATTTCCCCTTAGCTTTGCTAAACGCTGTATAACACAAAATACGCAGCAGCGTTGGGAGGATCATTACCGCGCTTCTTCTGCAGGTAAAATCACTAAAATGTTTTTCCCAACGCTGGCTGATGCAGCAAACTTCCGTCATCATCACCAAAGTACTTTCGAAACGACCCAAATTTTTACCGGACACGGAGCTATGAGAAGTTATCTATATAGGTTTAAATTAAGGAATGATGACTATTGTCCATGCGATGATATTTCTTCACAGAGTATAGAACATCTGTTATTTCAGTGCCCATTTTTCAGTTTGCAACACCATAATCTTGAAGCAGAATGCAGGAAAGATGGAATATCCTTAACAGATATCCACACTGTAGTAAAAAGTAGTTATCACGCGCCATTGTTCTTGAACTTTGAACTAACCTAACCCGGAAAATATTCCATATGCACATTCAAATGCTCTAGTTTCATATAAATTATCTGGTAATAAATATGTAATCAATTTATAAATAAATATATGGCATTTAAATTCAGAACTGTTTTTTTAAATGTCAAACTCAGCTCTTCTAACATGGGTTCTCTTTGTTAAGGTTTACGATTTGCAAAAACGTATTGAATGTCAGTAAATATTTTTTTAGTACGAACAAAAATCCATTAAAAAGAAATAAATGTGTAGAAATTATAAAGAGTTTATGAAAAGAATCTGATTAAGATCCACAAAAAACGATTGCTGTTTGTAAACATTCATTTACAATTTTTTTTTTTGCAAAAAAATAGCATCATCCCAATTAGTTTGTATATTATGCATTCTCGTCGAATGCAACTCTGGTAGGTGGTCGATGAATAAAACGTTTATGTTCCTAACTTTTTTTTAGAGATTAGATTGAAAATTAGATCTACAGAAATGCGCAGCGCAAAGATAATTGTTATTCAAAAAACCGCACGTAAATCGGTTCAGCCGTTTAACAGGAGTTTGGTGACATCACACGTACATAAGATTGATGTATTTTAAGATGATTAAATATGTATGTGTGTAAAACAAATCTGTTGAAAAAATATTGTTTCCGACCGAAAGGTTCTAGGCTTAGTTGGTAACTAAAATTGTAACATGCTTGAAATATAATCAATAAAGACTGTTCTGGAGCAAGAAAAGTAATGAACATAACTGTTGAACTTCAAACCTAAGGGAATAATTTTCAGTATATCATGTATTTAAAATTTGCGGTATTACAAGAAGATATTCATAAACTAGTACATTTTGGTGGGCGTTTCTGGAACCAAACCAGAAACTGAAATTGAATTCATGTATTTGACTAGACAACGAATAAAAATAATACGATTTCAGCTCGCATGTTCTTCTACATAAAGTGTAAGCAATATTCGCACACCTGGGTATTCTGCTAGCGAATAGAGGAATTCTAAAATCTATTGCATTAAAATACAAAATGAAAACGTAAAAATAATGATTTACTCTTATAAATTAAATAAATTACTTGCATTTTCATTCAAATTCAATTCAAAAACACAATAACTTACTTTCGCAAAGTAATCATTAGCTTTTATTTAATTGGTTAATACAAATATTTTGTAGACAAGGCTAGAATTAAAATGAAATACAAAAATTGAAAAGTATTTTCAGGCGTTGCCTAGTAGGTGAAATAATTTAGCTAGATGAATTTAACCCACATCAATAAAGAATTCAGATCTTTTACTTCCAAAAGTCAACAGATGAAAGAGGTCAGGAAATTTAAATGTTTAAACATAACCAAAATGGTTTATTTACCACAGTTTGTAAAGTGGTCAGCCAATAACAGTTGTAAGTGCCTGGAGTTCTATTTTCCCTTCTCCAAAATGTTTTCCCTCTCTTTTGAAATAAATTTCAATCTCAATTAGTCATGTTATCATGTATTGTTTATTTGTATTATGTGTTAAATTACAAACGACAATATTGGTTTGGTTAAAATAAAAAAACGGAGTCTACGAAATTGAATCGTGTTGTGGTCCCATGGCTAGTGTTTCGGACTCACGGCTTAAAGGTCCATGGTTCGAACCCCACTCGACCCCAACTTGATTGCCATTGTCTAGTAGTGAGTTATTTACAACTCGTTGAAAATAGCCCTCAAAATGAAATATTTGGGTAAATCATAAAAACGCAAATATATATTTTTGTTGCTTCTACCGTTCTGCGAGAAAGTTACATGTGAAAATTCACCTCTCTGATAAATCTTTATCATATACTGCGTCAGCATATTCGAACAAAGTGAAGTTTAGTGTGTTATGAATAGACTAAATTGTACAGTTCATCATCATCTACACCATCTACACGATACCGGTATACGTGCTGCAGCAAATGAAGTGCTTCATATAAGAAAAAATCGGAAGAACATTAAAAGTGAGTAACAATTCCATACAGTCCGCTAAAACTCTAAAATCCCGCTGTTATCAGTTACTCAATGCCTGAGAGGCATTGAACTGACCAAACACTCCTTTTTGGTATACCTATATTCCGTCAATTTTCCGTCTAGCATATTATGCACTTGAATTTTTATTTTACATAATATGATAACTCGTATTCCACATTTGAGGAAAATAAAACTTAAATACAAAAAAAAATTTGGAACAAAAAAAAATTTACAAATAAATTACAAATCAATTACATTTGAAAATAATTTAGAATATATAAATAAATATTGAGATTAAATTAAAATGCCCAGATTCCCAAATTTAATTAGTATTACATATTTTTCACGAGAGAACACTTTTCCATTCCTCGACATACGACTTTATTCTTCACCGATTCCTTGTCTTCACCATTCAGATTGCCAGACTTTGGAATGAGCAAACTCTTCATAAAAAAAATGTTGCCAATAAACTGATTTGTAGTGTCAATTTTTTTTTTCTAATCTTAACTATCAGATTTTACTATGAATAAAATATAATCTATCGCTGTAATTAGTGCGCAAATTTTCTCCTTCCTCGGCAACTTTTAAGAAACGTCTAAAACATTATTATAATATTCTTAGAGCCCAAAAATGTCCTACATTTTTTTTCTTTACTGAATCCATTTCCTGCCCCCTTTCAAACTCATAACCTGATCCCATATTCCTTATCATATGTGTAAAACTTTTTTTTCTGAATAAGTTTATATGTAGAACACCTTCTGTCCACTAAAAAAACACAATTATTTTAAAATAAATACGTTCCTATTGGCGATGCGTAAGCTGGTTCCCGAAAGTTCGTTTATTTAATTTTACAATGTCAGAGCGCAAATAAAATAATAGGATATTACAACAGAGATGAAGAACATTTAAGAGAAGGTAATATAGAAGTCTAGGCATCTACAGGGCTTATGACCTGTCAATGGCTGGTTTAAGTGGCCACTTTACACACTGTGTAACATTCACCATTCTGCCTATATTTGAATATCTATATTCCTTCAATTCTTTCATCTGTTGATGTTTGTGAAGTTAAAGAGCTGAAACCTTTATTTGTGCGGGTGAGATTCATCTAATTAAATTATTTCACCTACATACTAATATGTAATATATTTTGATATGTAATATATATTTTCTTTACTAACTTTGTATACTATGTGGAAATCTGTTATTAGTTCTGAGTTTATACACTATATCTGTTTGTTTACTAAAAATATGTATGTAGAACTGTTGATTTCCCTAATAAAATAAAATAAAATAAAATAAAATACTAGGCAACGCCTGAAAATATTATTTTTTCAATTTCTATACTTCTTCATGGACCAGGTAATTTATCAACAATATTTTGAGTTTGTCCAAATTTTCTGTTGTAATATGTTAATATAAACAGCTCCCTAGGGAGTTGAATCCAGTCCTTGTCTACAAAAATTTGGACAAACTCAAATTATTGTTAAAATAATAGGAATTGGATTGAAATGGACCGAACTTTTTAAAGATTTTCGTCCAGAACTCCATACTTATGGTATTTTCATTTTTACAGTATATTTTGGTATTTTTATTATTTACATTTTTTTTTTGAGCGATGCGTATTTACTGATTTTGATTTGCGATTAACGTGTATTTCCATTGAGTTCCAAGCGGAAACTGATCCTAGGTGAAAAATTACAAATTAAATACATATATTTTGTTAATTTAAAAAATGTTTTTTATTTTAAATTTTATCACATACTTATACAGCTTGCATTATGTACATTCGTGTAACTTTTAAACTCTTTAATTCTTTAATTTATTCTTTTATAGCTTAAATTATGTACATATAATTTTGAATTCATTTCTTTGCCTTATTTGCATGTAAAGTAATTATTTTGTAATTTTTGAAACTTTTTCATGCTCGTTTAGTTTGTAGTGTATCTTAATTTCTATTTTGCTTTTGTAAATGATATTATAGTTTTAAAATATAAATACGTATGTAAATAAATATTGTAATCTGCATGTCCTTAAATGGGTTTTTTACAAAAACTCCTTGGAAACATTATATGAAATTATGTGTAGTATGTTTTCAATTTTAATAAAAAAATCATTTTTGGAACTTCATACAGGTGCGAAAAGGAACAGGATTGAATTTGGCGAGAGAAAAGGAGACAGGTATAGGAATTCATTTATGCAGTGACACATTTTCAAACGGCTTAACCACCTATATTTTATACACACAAAAAAAAAACATAAATTTGATGAATTTTTTAAATATCAGGTTTTAATGGCAAGAAGATATCGCTTTAGAAATAACCCAGCAAACATGTATATATTTTTGTATTTGAACTTTTAGTAAATAAATTTTTCAAAAAGTAAAATTAATAATTCATCTAAATTGGATTGCTTAATTTAATAAAAAGGTAAAACAAGAAATTAAGTTCAAAATAATTTATAAAATGGTAAAAGTACTTACGGGGTAATTTGACGACCTCTTCGTACGTCACAAGATCAAGCTGGTCGAAGACTGCATTGTGCTTAGCAAGATATTTATCCTTATACTGTTTCTTCTTTCGGGCGAAAATGGAACAATTGACTGCAAACGGAACAAAAATAACAACATTAAAACATACAGAGCTTATCAATGGCAAAACTAATCAAATAAGGGGACAAAAAAGACAGGGGCGTGCTTTGGAAACACTTTGACAAATGGTAGGTATTATATTATTGTTGACTTCAAAATGTGTTACAAATTTTGTGTGAACAGCGCCAACAGTTTAATTCCTCTATAGATATTATGGTTATTTGTTTTCTGAATACTTCTACGTAAAATAAAAAAAAATAATTACATATGTGTAATTCAGCAGCTATCCCAGTAAGTATGTTTTAAGAGATAGTTGTTGATTAGTCTATGTGGTGATAACATTAATTATAGGAAAAAAGGGAAGCGAAATGTCCCAGAACATTTTGTTAATTCAATATAATTAATGAAATAGAATCAACAATCATTATCTGTAGACACGTTAATGAAATATTGTGCGATTCCATCGAATCATGTATGAATTCCTTTTTTTGTCCACTATCATAAACATTAATACTGTTTTTTTTACAAAAAACAAATCGGTTCCTTGGAACAGGCATTTGCCCCTAAAGGAATCGATTACAACTTAAGTGGTATTATTTTTTGTATGGCACCTTAACTTGCCAAACCCTACATATATTGAGCTTATTCTCATAACAAGAAATTTTTCTAACAATGTGCCATTTTGTCTCATTAACATATATCGACGGTATAAAGGCAAAAAATACTAAGCGATATGTAGCCAGTTTTACATTAGACACAATTGAATACATATTATTTTTTTAGTTGGTGAATAAAACTCATATTTACCTATTATACTAGCATGATTACTACATAATTTAAATAAAAATGTAAACTATGAGATTTTTTATTAATTGAAAAAAAAACATTGATCGGCTCTTCTGAAAAATTGGCTACATGTCGCATAGTAATTTTTGCCTCTCCACCAGATTGATATATGTATAAATAAACAATAAGAATATAAGAAGTTTAAGATTTAACATTAATCGGGTTTTGGTCCCGTAGCCAGTGTTGCGGACTTACGGATCAGCGGAAAAAGGTTCGAACTTCACTCCACCCCAACTTGATTTCCATTTTCTAATAGTGAGGTATTTACATTTCGTTGAAAATGGCCACCAAAATTGAAATATTTGGGTAAATTATAAAAACACAAATATTTATTTTTAAAAAAAGAACTGATTATCGATTATTAGGAATTCCGACAAAATTTCTTTTCATTAATCTGAAATGTTAATCAAATTTAATGTACAGTTAATAAATAGGGTTAAAAGGTTAGAATGAAATCCAATAATATTAAATAATATTTGAGTAAACTAGAACCTATTTTTACATATTAGATACTGTGAAAAAAAGTTTAGCAAAAAATAAGAATGGCGGATATGTTTCTTTGTGTAAAAACTACAGAATAACATAAAAATAAAGTTGTAAACTATTCACTGTTTGTTCATTTGATTAAAAGAAAATGTTTAATTTGAAAAAAAATGAGTAATTGCGTTCTTGTGATTAACGTAAATTTTTCGATTTCGGGGCTATTTTCAACGGGATTTAAACAAGTCCCTTTTAGAAAATGGTAATCGAGTTGGGGTAGATTGGGGTTTGAACTTCACACCTCTGATCTGTAATTCCGCAACACTAGCCTCAGGACCACAACCCGATTTTTAAATGACAATAAAACTTTATATGACAATCAAATTCTTAAAAAAATTGTCTCAAAGATTATTTACTATCACTATCATAATACATTTAACGCCTAGTACGTAACAGAGCGATACAGAGAATTCTAAAAACGAATAGTATTACTATAACGGTGAGGAATGAAGTATTAAAAAATGGACGCAGCAAACTCCGGTGACATCTGTCACTAAGCGGATTCGATACGGTTGGCTGGGCCATATAATGCGGATGCCTCCTGAGAGCCTTGTGTACTTTACAAGGCATCAGGTTTTCGACATCCACTGCTGACTGTTCGTCGGCAGTTTATGTCAGAATTACGGGACGCGAACCTGACCTGGGAGGACACACAGGAACTGGAAGCCGATACAGATGCATGGACGCTCTTTGTGGATACCATATACCCCAACTAGGGAGCAGACATGGAATGATGATAACGAATATAAAGGATTTTGGCATTAATTTGGATAGTATACTCTCCTATCGTGAACGCATTGATAATATTATAAACGAAACATTCAAACCTCTTGGTTTTATCAATAGAATGACAAAGAACTTAAAAAATATTAATACCATCAAAACTCTTTACTGCTCACTAGTTCGACCCCAACTAGAACATGCTTCTCCGGTTTGGTATACATTCTATATGACTCATATTGACCATATCGAGTCTGTTAAATACCGTTTTATAAGAAATATGGCATGGTTGCTCGGATTGCAAGAGGCTTATTATTCCTATTTTGGAATATAGAAACCTCTCTATCTGTCTTCATTGGAGAAACGTAGAATGGAGATGAACCTTATATGCATATTCAAAATACGTAATGCTATACGTGAAGTCCTATCTCTCTTGCAATCGATTTCTTTTCATGTCCCCAACCGTTTCACCAGAAGTCAAAATCTGCTATTTATCAAATCTTCTACGAGCACATTTTGTTTTTATGCCCCAATATCTAGAATGCGTATCTTCCGGCTTTTCGTAGATCTCTTCGCTAAATCTAACACAGTGTGGGATGAAAATAAATTGGCATGGGTTAGCTTAAATATATTGTATACTATTATTTTATTGCCTTTGCTTGTCTTTGCTACATAGTTTTATGTTATTTGTGTTAATTTTTTTGTACGTACGTTTTTTCAGTTAACTGTTGAAATTGCCTTAGACCTCACATATATTAAAATAAAATTAAATAACGCGTATATTCTTTTGAATTAAATTATTTACCGCGTTATTTCTAGACCGTGTAAAAAGAGGGTCCAGTGTATGTGTATATTTTTATTATTATATTCATTTTAAGCGAGCAGCTTAAAGCTGATATGCTTAAATCTATTAAAACAAAAGTTAGTTGTTGGCGCACTTTAACTTTTCCGAAACAAATTTAGTCAATTTTTGAACCCATTGAGACTACACACTGAGATCAGCTCTTGTGGTAGCTTATTTCAACCATCAACAACCCTATTGCTCAGGAAATGCTTCCGTGGATTTTTATTGAATCTCGTTTTCTCCAGTCTGAGACTGTTGCCTCGAAGACGAACATCTTGTTTAAGCCTGAACATGGTATCTAAATTTGGATAGCTATAGTGACTGCTGAGTATCTTGTATGTCTCTATCAGGTCACCCCTTTCTCGCCGTTTCTGCAGCGTTGTGAGATTGAGAGTTTGTCCACATATGGAAGCCGTTTTAGGCTCGGCGACAACTTTGTAGCTCGTCTTTGGACTTTTTCCAACAAGTTGATATCCTTAACAAAATAGGGATTCCATATCTTCCATTCGAATTCCGTATGTGCTTTTTTTTGTATTCAAAATATACTCGACTTGATCCTAGAAAGATTTTTATAAATACTAACATGTAATTTAAGAGACAAAGATATTGTAAAGAAATATTAATTTATGTAAATACGTGGTTTACATCCCGATCCCTTGTCACACAAAACGCACCAAAAGTTTATAAAATTAAAATTAATATACGTATTCATTCGATCATAGACGTATAATTTGATAAAATGATCAAAGTTGATGAAAATTTACATTACTTATTGTTGTGATTATTTGAGACACGGACCTAAATATGCTGCCGTGATTAAGAAATTCAAAATGCTTAAAGTTACTTTCTCAAAGCCTTCGTCCATAAAGTTCCAACCTTCCTCAAGGTTAGACAGACATTATATTATAGAAGAAATAATGGACAGAAGGAATATTAAACAACTTCTCTTTGCAAATTGTTACCTCCGTCACCTGTAAAGCTAAAGTTTCATAAATGTTCTAGAATATTCAAGCATTCTAGAATGTCTCTTGTTTCCACAAATTACACCCAAATTCCTTTACGCAGAGAAGTTATTGGAACAACTTTGTCGATTACAAAATAGAATTCGTAAAACTGCCCTATCCTGTCACGAAAATAAAAACCATGTTTAAAGGATACACTATCGTTTTGAAATATTTTTTAGGATTTATAAAATTTTTATAGATTTATAACAATAGAACCGTCTTCTCGTATTCCTGGTTTGTAACATTTGATAAAAGGATTCACGCACCGAAATTTTAAGCAAAGAAAGCCACAAAGTGCGTTATAGCCGTCAACAAATACACACTAAAGAGGATATGTAGCGTACAGCGGTTTGATGAATGGGTATTTAAATATATTCTTTCTCTGTCAATCTCGCAGATGCCTCAAGCGACGCGCGTCGAGAAAAAGACAACGGCACCGATTTTGTTTTTTTTATTTTAAAAAGGAAGAGAATCAGAAAAAAAAATTTGTGCCGATAATTTTTGCTTTTTTCATATATGTATACTGTACGTCAGAAAACGACAGATTAGGCTTTTTTAAGGGTTTTTGGATGATCTTAGCTCCTATAAAAGACTATTTATAGAGAGAAAAAAACAAATTGCAGGGACTCGCCAACGGTGGATATATATAGTGCTTAAAAAAATATTGCTCTTGTGCCATAATGCAGAGAGAAAATACGGCAATACGTTTGTACGAAGAAAAGTCACACCTTTATATTTGTCCGTTGATAGTTTTGCAGACTTACTACGGATCAGGGGGATTAGAATAAATATTCTTAAAAATATACACATCTTCGAACGTAAATTTTGTTTTTACTTAATGAAGTCGAAGATCTCTGTTAACTCTTAAAAGACTGTGGTAAATAATCCCTTTACGCGCGGTGATGTAACATCGTGTTACCACTAGCAAAAGACGGAATATTTGAAAGTTCAGATATTTAAAACAAAAAAAACATGAAATCGTACTGTTTAATAATTCCTTTTCCCTCATGAATGCGGATAAACATAAAATGTTGCTCTGTTATAGCAAAATAAATTAAAAATCACAAATACGCCGCCCATGTTACGCGCGTGCATCCCTCATCACAGTCATCAACCGACTGAAGACTAAATCTGTTTTAGACAACACCCGCCACAGAACAGCGTCCCTGTCTTCCTTGTTATGAATTATATCTTCGTGCTCTTTCTTGTATAGATGTGTTGCTGAATTAGCGGACATTCATTCTTCTCGTAGCAAGGACAAATATTTTTTGTATTAACATTTGGCATAGTTCTAGAAATTTTGCTCTCCAAATCGGGTGTGAAAATGTCCATTAGAAGATTACAAAAAATACGAATTCATCAATTTAAAAAATAAGATAGATATATTAAGTATTGTGTCCTTTGTCGACTAGTGTTACATCACAGCCACACAAGAGTTAACTTCCCGTTGTTATCGGGGCCCAGTGTATTTTTTTCGATTAGACTACTCAGATATAATATGTAATATTTGTGCGCTTACAGGATTTTCGACATATTTTTAATCTTTCGGATCATCTGATATTGTTTGGATGGTAATGGATATTTATTCAGTGAAAACCAAATGTCGCCTATACAACGCCTATATAACGCCTGCATAACACCTATTCTTCTCGACGGATGCGAATCGTGGCACCTCACTAGAGCTTAAAACAGCAAAATACTGAGTCTTGAGAATAGGTGTATAGGAAGAATCTTGGGCGTTCGATGGTTTGACTTTGTAAGGAATGAAGTAATAAGATAATGGAAGCAGCAAACTCCGGTTACAACTGTCATAGAGTGGAGGCAATACAGTAGGCTGGGCCATATACTGGGGATGCTTCCTGGGAGTCTTAACGAGGCTTGCCTGCTTTACAAGGCATCAGGTTCTCGACGTCCTGGACGTCCACTGCTGACTGTTCGTCGGCAGTTTATGTCAGAACTTCGGGACGAGAACTTGACTAGAGAGGACGCACAAGAACTGGCAGCCGACACAGATGCATGAAGGTTATTTGTGGATACTATATAATTCAACTAGGTAGCGAACATGGAATGATGATGATGATAATGAAACTTTAGCACAGTTGTACGCGTTGAAAATAATTTAGAGGCCTCCGAAGTTTTCATCGCTTTACTTTTGATAAACCTGTATGCAAGCGATATATGTGAATAAAAAAAAAAATTTAATTCATATTTTACACAGACAACAAAAACATTGTAAACGTTAATTTATTTGAAAATATTTTATGCTTTTGCGTATGTTGAAAATTTTCCAAGTAACACCCCATTTAATCTTTGCGAAAGACGGAAGGTTAATAAAAATAGTAGACTGAAAAAAATATCTGTGATTTTCTCTCCCGTTTTGGCGAAACATCAGCGACAAATATTTTTCCCGGCAAACACAGAATGTAAGAGTTATCATATTTTATTGCCACGAAAACCATTTTTCCGCTCTATTATTTTTCTGAGCTATGCAAAATAATTTTTTTGAGAATAAAATACAAAAAATAAATATGTCGCATTATCACATTTATTATTTTGTCGTTTTAAAGGTACCGAGGGCTTAAGCGAAAAATCGGGCCGGTTAAGAATGTGGAGATTCAAAAAAAGTCGTCAATCAAAGTAATATTTCATATTAAAAAAAATGGTTAATACCCCAATTTACTTCATTTTGCCTAAAACCTGGAGCTTAAGAGAATAAGGGGAAATCTACTCGTATTCTACTTCCAGTCTCTTCTGGGTAAAATTGATGATATTCAGGTGAGGCTACTAAAAGGGATAGTACCGAATTTCATAATCCGTGAGGCGAAACGTACGGGCGAAGGTGTATTTAAAAAATATTTTTTAATATTTTTTTTTTTATTTTTTTAATTCTGTAATGTCCTGCCGATAAAACCACTTTGTGACTACAAATTGATTGTAAGTGATTTAGTTGATACGGAATAAAAAAAAAAGAGTTTCCCACCATCACAACACTAGACAAAAAACTAAAACCCAATTAATGGACGTTTCCTGAATTATAAATAAATCACCTCGGAGAACAAACATTAAATTGCGTTATTCCAAGGTTGTTCAATGATTTCCTACAAACCATCATTAATGTGAAAGATCTTCAATTGAAAAAAAAAAGAAAAAATATCTTCTAAACACTTTATAGTGTCTGTAAAACAATAATAAATAAATGTGTATAATATAAATAAAATATTGTAAAAAAAAAACCTGTCTTAAAAAAAAATGTGTCCTGCCGAAAAGTCTTTAGACTTAGTGGGTAACAAATTTCAATATGTATTTAAAAAATATTAAAAAAAACACTGTTCTGCAGCACTAAAACTAAATTTTAAATGTAAGGCTGATGCAAAATACTGCAGATTTAATGCACATCCCATAGAATAAACGATTGAATTCTTCAAGAATTGGATATGCTGATATCTTTCAGCTTTACCTTAAAAAACATTGACACACTTCTGGTCTAACAATAAGGAAAAGTGTTAACAAAATGTTCTTTTGAGGTGTTCCCAGAGTCAGATGTTATCGGAACTAGGAGGTCAACAAAATAGGTTGGAAGACGTAAATCAAAATAAACAATCGATTTAACAACAGAAATTTCTGGTTGGTGCATTCGTCAACCATGATCAAGGTTTCAGATTCGTTCCTGGCAGAGGCGATGTAAAACAGGCGGATGAAAAACACAGTTTTGTGTGTGAAAAAACCAAGAAAACCAAGAATAACCAGAACTTCGCACGAGTGTTTTCGACTCGATTGGCTAGGCTAGGTTAAATCCCGAAAAAGGAATTCAAGGAGTGATAAATCGGCCTCGTAGTATAGTGTATGGGGCATTGATCTACCGCACGATTTTGATTCCTGGCAGAGGTGATTTAACACTGTGATATTAAACTGTAACTCGTCTGGTACCTAAAAGACAAGGCTGATCACCATACCTTCATGTAACAGATGTTCAAGACACGCTGCATTTAGTGTTCCAGTGTCCCAGTATATGCACCATCGGGTGCAGGTAGAGGGGGGATAATGATTATGATGAGCTTTTATGGCGATGATGCAATGAATATGTGACTGATAAGTAAATAGTCGGAATTGATTTTAGTGGTCTAGCAAGATGTCCCCTATCTAATTATGTACATTTGAAATACTATTTAAGGATCTGAAACGAGGGAAATAAAGTAAATGAAAACGATAAATATTTATTGGAAAGAAAAAATCGTTTTCTGTTTTGTTATCTCGTATATTTTCGACCCGTGACCCGTGAGATCTTTTTGGATATGCCATCTGAAAGGTTTTTGTTCTGCCTATTTCATATTCAGGTTGTGTAAAACGAACGAATAAAAAAAAGACTTTGTGGGTGGCTTAGACAGTCGAACAGTACACGCAATAAAAAACTATGTGAAATATACTACTATAACCAGTTTAATTTAACTCCGGAATGTTTAAGTGAATTTAAACTTGAACAAATAATTACGAAATGTTTTTTTGTAAATCAACAAATAAACCACAGATTAGTCATATACAACGAAGTTTTCAGATTAAATGATAAATATAAAGTTTTATAACAAAAAACACATTTATTTTTCAGTTAAATTTACTTTAGGCTTTGTTAAAATAGTAATTCAACTTATAATTGAAGACGTGAGTGGATGAAGGCATTAAGGTAAATACTTTTTCCATGGATGAAAACTTAATGTACCGCCATTTTACATAAATCCAACAACAGCATTAAAAAGCAGCGGATAATCGATTTTCACAGCGAATGAATGTGTAATGTTATCAATAATTATATTTGTATTCAAAACATCAACCCAAGATATCTCTGCTTTTTGTTTTTGTCACATAACTACGCATGTCTTCAATTATAAAGTAAAAATTATTATTTTTATTTTTGAAATTTTTAATAATTTTTGTGTCCAACAAAAATATACAGATTGTAATGAATACAGAGAACTGTTAACTTTTGTCAAAAGACGAAAAGCTGTATTCTTTGGCCTCATATTCCGTGAAGAAAAATATGCCATTCTGCAACTCGCAGTGGAAGGCAAGAAAGGTGGTAGGCGGGGCGTTAATAACAATTAAAAAGAAGCAGTAATGCTCATCAGAATTGCACAAGATCAAGAGGAGTTCAAGTAATGATTGCCAACCTCCGAGAGGAGCGGCACGAGAAGAAGAAGATTTTGAAAATAGAAAATACCTTTATGCATGTAAACCTTTTGTTATATGCGTAGGAATAGGTTGTTGAGGGTTGGTTGGAGTTTCTACCTCAGTTAGAGATTGACAGAAAAGACACGAGGTTGCTGTTTAATGCGTTTTTATCACATGGCGAATAATATACAGCACTTGGTTGTGTAGCGCGAGCGTAGCGGCGATGATGGGTTGAAGTAACTGCACTTGAACTACATGTTGGAGCTGAGCAAACTGCACTGATCCTGTTGGGCTGACTGAACGAGCTGACTGATGTTGGCTGCGTCCTGTGGTCTCTTTATGGACCACATTCCTTTGTTGTTCATTTCTTCATGGTAGGAATGATGTAAATGTACTGCAAAACGATGCCCTCGATTTCATGTGCAATACTGTACGTATGTACTGTGTACTTACGAACAATACGTTGTTTTTTTAGCATCATTGTGCCCGAGAAATTGTATAATGTTAAAATTTGAAAAAAAAAATATTAGTTGGTAGAAATACAGCAATTTATATTACAAAAAATATTAATTTTTAATTATTCCAAAAGATGCAACATTAAACAATTAAAAAAAATATTTAATTGAATCGTGTCTACCTAATAGTACATACTTGTATATTGATTATTGTGTTAGACTAACGTAGGTACAAGAGATTTCAAGTTGGATATCCGGCATTTCTCTTGAATCTTATTACTACTACTACGATCACGCCATTTCTCAGAAGGGATAGGCAGAGAGGATGGACCACCATACACGTCTATCCTGCCATACATTCCTAGCTTCTTCTACGTTCATACATCTCTTCATACATGTGCTTCTGTTCTGCCAGGTTTTGACATAACCAAACTTAACATTTTGGTTTTTCTAATCACGTCACGTTTCCTTTGGTCGTCCTCGTCCCACGTTACCGTTCATTCTTGTCATATTTTTCTGTTTTACCATTTTTTTTGTGATCCATTCATTCTACATGACCGAACCATTTTAGAGACCCTTTCTTAATCTCATCAATTATACCCGTCTCAGATTTGCACTATCGCTTGATTTCATCATTCGTAACCCTGTCATGCATTGATTTCCCACACGTTTGAAGAGATCGTTCTATGTTTCACTTGCAAACTTAAATGTTGGGACTAAAACTCTGTTGTGACCTGCCAGTTTAGCTTCAACAGTTATTTTTTTTATCAGCAATAACTGTGTTTAGTTCGTCGTTTATTATGTTGCCCGCGTTTTCTCTCCTTTTAACATATTTTTCTACACTTTAATCTCTTGAAAACATGCCTTCCAGATACAAAAATTATTTAACTTTTTAAGACATTGGTTGTTTACATTTATAATGCAATTACTGATATAACTCACCATTTTAAATCATATTAAGATGCTAAAAAATTGGTATGTAATCATCATTTGTAATCAAGATGTAAAAGAGAAAAAATGTAGAAATACAGGAAAGGGAAGTGTTAAGTATTCTACCATCGATAAATATAATTATTAAAATTGCTAAAAATATTAGGGATGAACATAGGAAAAAAAATTGATAATCAAATTAACGTTAAACTCCCTGTTCAAAACACATAAATTTGATATAAATTGAACGCTTAGATGTATTATATCTAAAAAAAACAACCGCGAGTAACACGGCTAAAATTTACAATATAAACAAATTTAAGGATTGTACAGGTGTATAAAAAATTACCATTATCTTCAATTACCCATTCTTTTTACAGCGTTTCTGAATGCGAGTACTTAAAAAAGTTATGACATTCCACGTAATAGTTAATTCAAAAGATCTCAAAGACGAATAAAAACACACCTGAGAGGTTCTACTATTTTTTACGAGAAAATGGCGGATAAGGTTTGGAAAAAAATTCTCGCCGAGAATTCATTTATTATAGAAAAGCTGCTTTCGGGAAGCGCAGAAAAATATACAAAAAATATTTCGAAACGAATGAAAGCTTTAAACATCAGACTCTCAGTCTGATGCAAAGAATTGTATGAAAAAAGATTTATGGAAATGGACGGATTAATTTAAATATCTTCAAACAAATAAACAAACAAACCATCAAGCCGTTTCCCCGTAGCGTTGGGCAGAAAGGATAGAACGCCATATCAGTCTGTATTTCCATTCAGACCTCGCTTCTAGTACATTCCTACATCTTCTCATCCACGCGCGCCGTTTATTTCGACTTTGTGTGTAATAACACTGTTAATGTTAAAAGCTCATCCCTAATCAACAATTCAAATAAATCTGTAAGTTTAATATTACAAAACATTCGTTTTTGTATTCATTAAACACAAAATAATTTTATTTACTTTCTAAACAAAAATTATTTGATTTCATTTATGATGACATCCATTTTTCCAAAATTTGTAGTTACTAACTTATGACAGAAACCCGACGATTTTAATTATTTATTTAATTAAATTTTGTTTCTATTTGATATTTTTTTGTTACATTTATTATTATTATTTATATTTTTATTTTATTTATTAAATATTATTAAGATACCTATAAGTATAACTCAGTAAAAAAATAATGCTGAAATGCATTTATATCTGTTTTTCTAAAAAAATCTGACTGCGTTTTTTCTTTTGATGAAAGCTCTTTCTTAGCATTTAATTTTTAACATAATTCGATTTCTCCCCCTCTCTCTAGTAAGATAAATAAGTATATTAGGTAAGAATGTATGTACAAATAAAATCATTCCACGTTTTTCCATTATATTCCGTTAAGGGTGTTGTTCGCCTCGTGGTCAACTACCAGAAATATAGCCGAAAGCCAAAGGGGAGTACCAAAACTTTTTTCCCATTTACCTAAGGGTTTACTTACATAAAATAGTAATGCTGTTTAGTTAAAATGAACTTTTTATAACGTGGACTTAAATAACTTCACAAAAGAAGGCTTTTAAATTGAATGGAAATATTTTAAAGAATCAGAAACGCAAAAATAAGATTTCACATCGAAAATTGAACGAAAAGTTTTAAAGATTTTCAAATTCAAACAAGAAAAAGTATCTAGGTAAACCCACATGAATAAAACTTTGCTACTAAAACCTGTATGCTTTTAATTTTAGTAACCTAAGTAATAACTGAAGTAAAATTTAAAGCTGTTCTTTACTTAACCGAGTACTTTATATTTTACATTAAAATACAAATGATAAGTATATTAAAACCACAGAAAAGTTCAGAATTTTGCTTTACATAATTATTGTAAAATGGCAGTGTTTTTATACACATTGAAGAAGGTTGTGGTGGCTAGTATTGCGTACTCATGAATTTAGAGTCACAACTTGATTGGCATTTTTAATAGTGAGTTATTTATACGTCAAAATGAATTATTTTGAAAACGTTAACAGAAACGTTGAATATTTTTGAGAATGGAATATTCAAGTCTAGGCATTTACTGAGCTTATGACCCGCTATCAACTGGTTTAAGTGGCCACTTAACACACTGCTTATAATCCAGACTGTTTGCAAACATTTTGACATACTCAAAATAAAGATTTATCTTTATTTCTCTATCCCCATCCTACAATGCAATGGGCACTGCATTAGTATTTAAATAACAGCTTATTTTAAAGAATATTCATTATGAAACTATAAAATAATAACGTCAATTAATTCATAAATTATTATTCTCTTATTGAAATTGAATCCAAAACCTCAGGCATGTATGTCAAACGCACTAACCGGTACATTTCAAGGCGGAGTTATCTCACACGTGGACATCACCAGATTCTTCTAGGAGACCCTATCGCAAGCCAGCGGTTTCGCCCCCTGCCACATCAATCTCGCGTCCCTTAGTTCGCCTAAATAAAGCTGAAAGGTCGTCGGCGGAAAAAACGTAGGCGTAAGAAGAGGCAATTAGGGGGAAGGCGAATTTTTCGTATTTTATCGATCAATAAAGTCATTAGATAAAAATGTATAAAAATAATGGAATGCATTAATATTCCGAGCATGGACAGGCGCTGCACCGTGGCGCAGTTGGTTAGACGACCAACTGTTAAACTGGCGTCGCCGTTTCGATTCCCCCCCGTTCCAAGAAAATTCTAAAAAATATTTTTTTATATTGGTCTGTGCTTCGCTGTATTTTAAGTTACTTCCTTCAATGTCCTATCCTATTTGATACAACTGTAATTTCGGCAAAATAACACACGTTCATATTATTACCATAAATATTCTTATCACTGTAAAAACTTTTTGAAAAAAAATTTAAAACAAAATGCATTGTCACAAGGATCAAATTAAAAAGCTTTTGGTGTAGTCAAAAGCCAGAAGGAAGGACAAAAACTTTTTTTTTTTTTACTCGGCGCCGAAAATGAAAGGCGCCAAGGCGCAGTTGGTTAGAGGGCACACTGTGAAACTGGCGTCGCGGGTTCGATTCCCGCCAGTTGCAAAAAAAAAAAATGTTTTTTTTCTCAATCGGTCTGGGTGTTTTATATATTTGTCAATTTATTAAATATACGGCCTAAGCAAATTACAACAGTTACATGAAGAAACATATATGTAGGAAACCGAACAAAAAGAATATATAAATATGTAGCAAACACAAACAAGGTCAATAAAATAGTGTTGTGGTGTATTATATAAAATATTATAACTTTCTTCCATATCTTCTCTTTCTTGCCTGTTTATAAGTTTCTAAAAATAAAATCTTAGCGAATTTATTTATTTTAAAAAAACCTCAGAGTTAACTGACATAAAAAAGTAATGATGTTTGGTTGATATTAAGATCACACAGTTAGCACTGAAATTACCTCTAAAAATGCGAACGAAGGTTGACAGGTACTAAAATACTACAAAAATATACATACTAAATATGTATACTTTTTAAACTCTCCCTTACTTTTCTTGCTCTCTCAACATGCATCCCCGTCATGCAGGGCCCGTTCATAGTTTGAATGAAACTAATGCTTCCATAAAAATTGACATCTTAAAAGTTAGCATCTGCTTTTTTTTATTGAATGAAATCAGCTTTACGTTGACTTATCTTTTAAACAACCACAGGAAATATTTTTTTTATTAACTAGTTTGTTGTTTTCAATCGTAGTGATCTGAGATGGGTCCGATGTTTATTCATTAATAACTTCTGAAAAATAACGGCAATTGTGGGGTACACACAATCTTCCGACCGACGGACTGATGTAAAATACACTGCGCTCACTCTGATTCTGAAAAATGGAACTGCGTAAGTGTTTCGGTTTCTTTAAGGCGGTCCCCGAGTACTGAATTTCATAAGTCCGCGCATAGGCGAATTGAGATTTTTAATATCTCTGTGGAATTAATTCCAACCAAATCCAAACCAATCCAGGTTTATTTTCCATGTATTGTGGCGGTTTTATAACAAATTTAGCACTTAAATCGGTTGACAGACAAGATGGTCTTACAAAATTAAGTTATGAAATTTAACTCTTTTAGGCTGAAATCATGGCATAAAATTGCTTTTTAGTTTATTTCAAAGCACTTAATTCGTATTTTGTGTTAGTAGTAATATAATTTTACTTATGTATGTACCAAGTGTCTGTTTCCATAATCGAAAAAGTCACCACACGCTCCTGATCCCCGTCTTTATCCCGTTCAATTGACCATTAAGTAACCATTATAATACAATTCATATTTGTTTTCTTGCATTGTACAATAAAAAATACTATGTTCTCTTTTCAACCTGCTAACAAGCCTCTAAAATAGAGCTTAAGCGTTATTCATGTAAAACATATATTCCTTAGAAATCCTAGATAACTGTGAACAGGATTTATGTCACGTTGTTATTCTTTCAAAAAAGAAATGCTTTTCTTTGAACGTGAATGTTTTACGGAGTTATACTGTAGGTACTTTATAAGCTCGATGTTTGTAAGAGATAGCGGAATAATGCCCACAGCGCAAAACACAGTCTAATTCTAGGAAATAAGTCATATCTCTAACAATTCAGGCGAACCCCTGTTTGCAATATTCACTTTACGGAAACCCATAGTTACGATTTTTTTCTAAATTATACGATGTTTGTAAGATATTGCAAAATAATGCGCTGAATACAGACTAACCTACGCAACTACAGTCTATTCAAATCTTTAATATCCTCTGCGTTATGTGTACATAACAATAAGTTTTCATTTAAATCATTCTAATGTGCCCACTATTTTATTAGTTGGTTGGAAGAAATTGGCATATGGCAACAAGCCTGCCAGTGTAAAAATAACATTATGCACAAAAAGTTAAATGAATAAATTCAAGATAATGAATATGTTTCTTTTTTGGGTGATACCGTGTGTGTTGGATTTGTTCCGACGTTTCGGCTACCATTGCGGGAGCCATCTTAAGAGTGAACTGAGTGGTAAACTTTAAAGGTAAACTTCAGAGTTCACTCAGTTTACCCTGAAGATGGCTCCTGCAATGGTAGCTGAAACGTCGGAACAAATCTAACACACACGGTATCACTCAAAAAAGAAACATATTGATAACAGTGACCGTGAAAACCTTCGCATCTATTTAAGATAATGAAGTTTAATTTAATAGTTCCTGGCTTACATTTTTGAATTCAGCTCAAAAAAGCTGAAATTATAAATTTCTTGGACTAAAAATGTTCAATTTGTTGCCCAGTTGAAATTATAAATTAAAAAACGAGACATTCGAAAAGATTGGTCACAAATTGAGTTAGAGAGGGTGTTTGGACCAACTATATTTGTATATATTGTTCCAAATATTCTCAACCTATCCATACCCGCCCTATTTCCCATTTTTTTATAGCGCAGCTCCACGCAACAATATTTACGCGTGAAAGTACTTGTCAAAATAAATTGCCAGTACCCAACTAACATTACCCAAGTTAAGTGCTACCAACAAACATCTACAACCGAGCTGTGCCAGCGTTCACCAAAACCGCCAGCTTCAGACACCAACCGTACCGTGCTACCATCATGGCTGCCAATTTTACCGACAAGGTTTCAGCACCAACTCGCGCAACAACACACCATTAAGTTATTAAAAAACCTTCCCTTCAAATACCATCCACTCTTTACATTTTCCTTTTCCTGGATGAAATATTTCTGGACACGTTGTCTACTCCTCAACAGAAACTATGGAAGAAGGAGCTTCAGATGTACATACTTACACAATTCTTAGGCAAGCTGTGAGCTGTTTGTGCATGCCACCATCCTGTCATGTGAACTCCCAAGTATTTAAAGCTGTTAATTTTTTCAATCCCCTGACCATTATTAAGAAAAGTAAATGATCAGGATCAGGACAGGACTTGTTGCACATGATCATGGTCTTTTTAGTATTAATATAAAATCCAGATGAGCAGAATTTTCTCGTAGCCTAAAAACAATTTCCTGCATTCATTTTTTAAAGAAAAACCACATCGTCTGCGTACTCCAAGTCACACATCTTTAGTAAAAGGCCATTTAAATACTTTGGGATGGTGATATTGATTTACATAAAATAAAATTCATTAATATAACGAATATGGACAGTGCAAGGACGCAATTTTGCCTCACTCCTGAAAATGACTAGTAAATGATGTATTAGATTATACAAATAGAGTGAAATCATTTAAAATTAGTATTTAGTAAATTTTTCAATACCTTCAAATTTGAAAAAAAAAACGCACATAGCTGAATCTCCATGTACCGACAGGAGAAAATAAATTTGTTCACTTTTTTTGTACTCTAATGTTATTTACACATTCTTGATAATTTATATATGTGTACGTTGAAGCGGGGTATCGTATTACAAAACACCATAATGGACGTAAATTGAATGTTTTACTTGTTTGCTGTTATATGTCAAATTTTCCACAATACCTACTCAAAAATATAATAAGAAGCGGATAGTAAGAAATAGTAACCAAATTCCTTTTTTGCAGGGAATTCATCAAAATAGAAACGCTTCGTAATCATATAAAAAAATATTGCAATCTCCCCCTTGTCATAAATAACACAAGTCGTAAAAATATTTTATTGGCTAAATAAAGAGAAATATGAGTTATTTTTTCATCCTACCTGATCATAAATCTTAAATACCTTAGTTCGTCAACAATAAGGAAAAACACACGTATACAATATATTTTATAAAAAAATCGGGAATAACATTCGATGCTTTGGGAAATATATAGCCTATAATGCCCTTACCCTTTTTATACTGCACCCATGTTTACCAAGATAGCGCGTTGGAAAACAGTATTTTCAAAGATTTAAGCAAAGTACAATAAATTATTTAATTGAAGAAATGGATGACTATAACATAGGATAACGTAGAGTATTCTAATAATTAATTTTGGAATTTTTGTGTTTTTTAAAATCAAATAAAATTGGTCACACAAGACAATCATGCAACATACACTATATTCATAATAATAAAAATATAACTGTATTCATTAAAATGTAATTTTATAAAATACTAAGCTGATGTAAAAATGTTAAAAAATACATAAATATTTAAATTCACCATTACGTATAAGATTTTTACGTATTTTCAGCGGACATGTCATTTTATAAATATTTTGCTATGGAGAAATAAATATCCACAGTGAGGAAACTTTATTGGTACAGGGCACATAGAACTGGAAAAAAAGCATTAGGCATTTTAACTTTTTTATGAAGTATTATTATTTTATTAAATCAACATTAAAATGATCGATCGGGAATATATATTTACATAGATCTAATTAATAATATTAGCATTTCCATGTGGTGTTAAAATCGTAAATCGTGTTATATAGGATAGTAGGATTTTTTTGTAAAAAGAGGCAGGGTAGTTTTTAAAACAATTTTGAAGTGTTTTTCTTATCTTCTAAAATTCAAAGCAATACGTAGTAACAGTTTAAAAATAGCGTATCGAAACAATTGTTAGCAAAAAATAAGAGGGGATAATAGCATGCGACTTGCGAAAAATCTACGTTAACGTAAAGAAGTATATTTTTACAGAGTCTGTGATATCGTGCAAGGAAATATGTGCATTATGATAAGACAAAATAAGAAACAATGTGGTGGTGATGATGTACCTGTAGTGCTGTCACATCCTTCTGTGTGGGAAACACATCCTGGTTCCATCTCTGCGAGCACAACGCCAACAAAACAAAACATTCAACACAAACGAAACGGGAGAGATGAACACGAAAGAGACAACCCTATATATTTCATGGGTAAGTTGATTATTCAACTTGATAAATGAGATATATTGATTATTCAGATGTATCTTACGTGTATATAGAATGAAATAACTTTATTTTGAAATATTATCAGTAATTTCAGTGTACAATGTGGTATCCTAATTATTCAGCTTCATAAATGCGTGTAGATTGTGACAATCTGATTATTCAGCTTCATAAATGCGTGTAGATTGTGACAACCTGATTATTCAGCTTCACAAATGCGTGTAGATTGTGACAACTTGATTATTCAGCTTCATACATGCGTGTAGATTATGACAACCTGATTATTCAGCTTCACAAATGCGTGTAGATTGTGACAACTTGATTATTCAGCTTCATAAATATGTGTAAATAGAGATAATTCGAATATTCCCATGCATACGTACGTATAGAAGTGATAACTTGATTATTTAGCTACGTAAATAATACGCGCAAAATGTGATGATTATTCTGCTTTTTAAATATGCGTAGATTGTAAAAAAACTGATTATTTTGCTTTATACATGAGTATACAGTGTTATAATCTGGCTAAAAAAACGATTTGATTACGTGATTATTCAGATTAATGAATAAATATATTTATTTGTTTAACACTTTATATACGTATACAACATATATAAAGGCGGGCATACTGCCTTAAGCATAAAGCCTGAATATTATTTTTAAGATTCGTATTGAGTATACTTTGTGATACCCTGATTATCCAGTTTTACAAATAGGCTTAGAAGTGATGAACAGATGAGCTGAATAGCTAAATAGCTTTAAGAATAAAACATTTTAATGGAATTATTTGGTTTTTCAAAAATGCATTAAATGAAGCATGTAACGCAATAAATATTATATTAAATCCCAAAGTTTTTTATAACAGTTTACTGATTACTCAGCATAATCTTCATTGAATATGATAACTTTCGTTGATAATGAACTAATTCGATTTGCACTGGATCAGCAAATTTCATTATGCATGAATTTGAAAAATGTATGCATTGAACTTACAAGTTCATTTTTAAGAATTAAGAGTGATCTCGTAAGCGTAGGAAATGTCCCATGAAATGGATTCATACTAATTTTAAGAATATAACCCGACCTAGATTATGCAGTCAATTTAAAAAAAAGATTTCTTAACTTTAAAAATGAGAACATAAACACTAGTTAATTGATAATATTAAAGAGAAAAAAAAATTATCAACTGTTTAAAAATAAACGAGAAAGCCTGAATTTAATATATGAACAACTTTCTAGTTTTTAATATTATATGAAAAATTTGATTTTTCTGAAGGATTGTTAAAATTAAATTACGTAAGAAACATAAGAAAAGAAACGAAAATTGCGGTAATTGATTGAAAATTTACAAAAAGAACCGACGTTTTGATGTATAATTCAAACAATATAAAAAAGAAGGAAAAATGTAATAGAAGATTACTTAAAAAAAAATTGTAAGGCTGAAAAAAGCTAAATTAAGATCCATGTAATTCAATTAAAAAATATTTTTCATTATTAAAAAAAAAAAAAAAAAGCATAATTAAATAACTAATATGGGATAAAAGACTATTTAAAATAATTAGAAGGAATAAAACAATATAAGAGGTATCAATGATAGAAGGTATACAATAAGAATACGAAGAGTAATTTTTATCGTAATAAAGGTTTCTATACAAATATCATGGTTTGATAATAAATTATGTTAATACGGCATCTGTAACTGCATTTTAAATGAGAGGAAAGAAAATATGAGGAGATGGGATTATGAAGTACTGACCCAGGGTTGCTTTTCCCGAAGACCAGAGCCTTCCAGAAAAATGTAATCAGGTAGTCAGCTATGCCAGTTTCAAGAAAAAGGCATGCCACATAAAAGACATCTAAAGTATAATCCAAAACACCGAAGGAGTATAATGAAACTAAATACAAGGAAAGATACATCGAAATATACAGACTCAACTCACAGAAGTTTGAAATAATAATCACATAGATGCAGCAAATTTAAAAAATATATATAAATAAAAGAACTACAGAAACACAAAAAGATAAAGGGACTCATAAACACACAAAAGTTCAACATAAAGATGATATTGTGTAGATAAGTATAAAGAAAACAGTGTCACCACCAAATAAACGGCATTGTTTGAACTAAACATAAAAACCCTTAAAATAAATAAAATTTAATCAAAACAGACATTATTTGAAAGCATTTGTACCTGACAAAAGTGCTGTATTTTTTATTCCACTGTTTACGTACAAAACAGCAGAATATATTAAAAACTCCCTTCCAATCCAATTTGCAAACGACAAGCTTGATTAATTTTGGCATAATTAAGATGCCGTGCGCTAAGATTGATATAATTTTGCAGAGCAAACAAAAAAATTCAGCTTCACCAGATATTAATTATACATAACAATGTTTCCACATATTACAACAGCCGTATATCCAGAGGAAGTTCTTAAGATTACTGGAGCGTACTTAACTTAAGTACTGGTGAGAAAATAATTAATGCACGTGGAGTTACTTCTACTTCCTAAGCCGTTTCCTCGCGGATATTGTAATATCCTATTTTAATTCAAAGTGTAGTGTACCTTTTCATTAAATAACAAGATTACAAGGAATAATGCTGAAGTTCGCTTTGGTTAAGGGTATTAAAAATAATGGAGCGAATATACAAAAACACACATAACTGTACAAAGTAGGTAATGAAACACGTCGTAACTAAAATTTCGTAAAGGATTTTAACCAGACATGAAATTAAAACTCATATGGCGTTGGTAACATTTGGTGAATTGTAATTTTGTGCGAAAAACTAGGAATTTTGGGTGAAAATGTACAATCAAACAAGGTTTCCTACGTCAAATGTATGGAATTACGTGAATTATCCTGTCCAAAATAAGACTGAAATAAGTTGTGTTTTTGGTGATGCAAAAAGCAATAGTGGTTTGATTTTAATGGTAGCACAAAAATAATGAAAAATATACAATATTTTGCATAAAATATATAAGTTAGTATTAAAAATCGTATAAAACACAAAAAAGTAACAAATAATTTTAACTTAAAAGAAAGATGTAGTTACTTAAAGATCTAAAAATATTTTATCTTTTTTTGGAACTAATCGATTTAAAAAATAAGTATGCATAAGTAAACGTACTCGGTGTTAAATATTTAGTGTATTGAGAAATAAATATAAGTATTGTTGAAACATTATTAATTTTGTATCTTCAAAGCAATCTTGAAAGCTTGTTGAATCGTTTTAAATGTACGTATGATTTATTAATAAATAAAAAAGTCAATTTGACACTCTGTACAAGGAGTATAATTCTATTTATTGCAAAATATGTACATTTTAAAACACCAAATGATGATAGAGATCATAAAGCAAGAGAATGCTGTTCAGAAGAATGTGATAGTATGTATGGTAGTGTGCTTTAATCACAATTTCCATTATTTTGGAAGATATTTTAAATTCAAGAGCTTTAAACTACGAATTACTTTTAAACATTGTATTTAAACATGGTGAATTGAACGTGCATACATATAAACCAGTTAGTGGTACAATTGTACCAGCAGCGAACTCCAGCTTTACGATCTTTACAAATGTTACAAACAAAATGTGATGATTTGTCACGTTGAATGTTTTGTTAAGCTCAGAGCTAGGGATCGGCTAAGTGTTATTTAAGAACATTACCTTGTTCCTGTTTTCCTTTGTCCAGAGCTGAGCATGCAACTCTCCACTCCTGAAGTTCTGGTGATGGAATTAGTCCCGCTGATCCTGCAGCATTATCTTTGCGAGCCTGCCACCAATGGTGATCGTCCTTACTTATAATCTGGAGGAAATTAAAATGAGAAAGGTTTAAAATGCTTAAGAATACACGCAAATTAATACTTCCACGAAAAAATAACAAATGATCATACCTATTCTAAAACACAGAGATAAATAAATTTACAGGACCTGTCGTTAGCTGGTTTGCGTGATCAGATATTATTATTTGAACACAGGTAAAATTGTTAACATTATTCATTTATTGATTAACATACATTCGTTTATTGCATATTATTTGAAACATAAGTCCCAACTCCATAAGACTAAAAGTCTTGTGCTGAGATGGAACGAGCAATGAATGTTGAAGATCCATATTTATTTTATTCTTCCATATGTTGATTGATGATTTTTAAATGTTTTGGTAAAATTAAATCCACATAAACCAGTCAATGACAGGTTATATGCACCCGTGAAAGCCTAGACATCCATATTTTTGCATATTTTTGGCAGCATAACAGACCAGGAGGCCCAATTACAGTGGTGGATTGTCAGCACTTAACACCCAGGCTTGAAACAATCACAATTTATTTTTAGTGTTCTCACCGGGAATCGAACCTGGAACCATCCATGCGTGAGTCAAATGTCTCAATCACTACACCACAGAGGCCACCTTTATTTAAACTATATGTATATAAAAGAATACAGGTTTTCTATTCTTGAAATTTTCTTTTTCTCTGTTGCAATATATGTAAGTCACATAATATATGTAACTCTCTAGAAGGTAAAATATGTAATAATACGTACATACATATTTTAGAAAATGTTACAAACAAGTGATCTTACATTAAAACCTCCGTCAGAGACGTGGAAAATATCAATGTCAAAAGTAATATTGTTTAACACAGAGGTAGCCCTTCTGGGGTGTAATTGGGAACATAAAAAGAATGTTCTTTGACTGTTAAAAAAAAATGTTTTTAAACTGTAGTAACCAGGTATACCTTGGAAAAACTCAGTAGGATATAGTCACGGATAATATCTAAGCGTTATAGGCACGGAAAATTTTAGTAAAGAAAAATTCTTACCTGCAAAATGTCGCCAGTTTTGAAGGCTATACCAGCCTGAGCGCACGGAATCAGCTCGTCGTCGAGTGGATCGTAGTCGAACTGAGCGCGTACAAAAATCTGCAATTTATTAAGTTACATTTTCCGTGTGAAAAATAATTCATTGAAGAACGATAATTAAAAAGATTACGTGAAAAAACATACTTATTCGGAACATTGAATTTTATCACACAGAAACAAAAAGTGAAAATGCGATGGGCGTGAGTGAAAAAATTTGCTTAAAATATATATTATAAAATATATATATATATTTTATTGAAAATTTATAGATTTTACTAAAAATTTACTTTTTTTTGTAAATAAAGCTTTTAAAACCAACACGAAGTGAGTATAATTTCAGTATTATTAAAGAAACATAAGCATTTACTTTGTATTTTAAACATTTAAATATCTATTAGCAAATATTTACATGTAATCATACACAGATTTTTCTTTGTCTATCAGTTTCGAGACGTACCTGCCTTTTCGTTAGAACACTAGTAATACTAACTTGCAAATCCCTCTATAAACCTTCACAATAGAAATCTCACAAAAATTCTTGTTTAAAACCAACTTGCTGATAGGGCACAAGCTACAAGAAGCTGACACTAACTTGCATACACGAAATAATTTTATTTTAATAAGAGTACTTTGATGTTAGTTTTGAACAGCTTGTGTCCTATCAGCAAGTTGGTTTTATATTGTTGTACAACAACTATGGTGAAGGTGTTTAGTGGTATTTGAATTTTATTGTAAATAGAGTCCTGACAAAGAGACGGATGCGTCTCAAAACCGGCAGACAGAGAAAACTCAGTAAGATATTATAGACAAATATTTTTAAATTTTTTTAAAATAAATATCTCATGTTTTTATGATGACAAATATATATATATATTTTAAATTAACAACTGAGCTTAAAAAGTATCACGACTTTTTTCAAAGTGTGTGTAATATATACATAGTTACTATTTTAAACATTGTTTATACAGGAAAGATAAGAAAATAAAGAAAAATTACTTTTTTCACTACAAAAACATAGAAATAAAATAGTTTTTTATTTATTATATATAGAATAAACGTCATCAAAAGGCAAATCCTATAAAATTATTTTTAAGTGAATTAATTTAAACATATTTTTCATCAAAAATGTAAGTATATAAAATACACACCCAATGCAAATATGAAAAATAAAACAATAAATATTGTGTCTTTGTGGATGCAAGGACTGTATCTCAATTAAAATGATAATATTAATTATTTAATGTTAAATGAAGCTTTAAAAATAAACTAAACATAAGACGAGTAAACAAAATTACTAGCGTGCGAATCAATAGTGCAGACATTTAAGATGAATATTAATAAATAAAAAGATTTAATCATCACTGCAAAATAATATAAGATAAACACATAAAATATGAAGGTAAATACAGCATATGGTATAAAAATGGCAAATCATATAAAAGTTGATTTTTTTCTGTTGGTTTTATGTTTTATAAGATACAATAAAAATGTAAAAATGTTAAAGTCGAATGAATAGAAAAGAGCTTAAATTATTATCAAAAACTACGGCTATACAAATTGATAAGACGGGCTTATTTTCTCTCGAACAAAACACAACACGAATAAAACAAGTGAAGTGGACACAAGCAAATTAGGTGACAAGATTGTGAAGAAGTTTATTATTTATCGGATAAGTGATTTACTGGTAGGATTGCATTTAGAAAAATAAAAAAATACGTACAATATTTTCAAAGAACTGGATTGCGATGCTTTCAAATGCGTTTATATTTTAATGAGGCTTAATTGTTTTTAAATCAATATTTTAATACAACTTATGTTTTTTGTTCCCACTCGCAGACAACGCCAACTCTACTTATTTTATTAAAATAACGTAAACACGATTTTAATTAACTATATTCAAAATTGGCGTGTAATTGCGCTAATAAATTA
The DNA here is from genome assembly GCF_059751315.1 of Micrasema longulum. Taxonomy (NCBI): domain Eukaryota; kingdom Metazoa; phylum Arthropoda; class Insecta; order Trichoptera; family Brachycentridae; genus Micrasema; species Micrasema longulum. The sequence goes on along the minus strand of NW_028279457.1, from coordinate 9,687 downwards.
TATTAGAGCTTAATTTAAAATTTGTAAAGGTTTTTGGTTTAAAACGTACTTTCTAGATACAACAGACGACGATAAACATTTTTTTTGTAATTTTTTTGTCGCAGGATACACATAATGTTCTCGCCATTCAGATAAAAGTCACAAAACTAAAAAATGACAGTTTTCAGTTAAATATGCCATTAGAAGCGTAAAATTATGTTCTTTTAAGAGACAAACGTCAGTAATGTAACTGAGTTAGAAAAAAGTTACGTAAATCCGAATTATTTGTTTTTTTACTATGAGATTTAATGTTATTATAAAATAAAACATTAAAAAAAACATGTTAAAAAATATTTTTTGAAATTAAAATTATTTCTTAACCACAAAATAAAAATTATTTCTAATATTTCTTTCCTTTAGTAGCTTGCATTTTTTAGATTATAAACAAGCAAAAGTTAACAAACAAATTTTAGCCATCTTGCCGCATTAAAAATCTTCTAGATATATGAATCGGGTTGTGGTCCCGTGGCTAGTGCCTCGGACTCGCGGATCAAAGGTCCGTGGTTCGAATCCCACTCTACCCCAACTTGGCTCCCATTTTCTAATAGTGAGTTATTTACAACTCGTTGAAAATGGCCCTCAAAATTAAATATTTGCGTAAATTATAAGAACGCAAATATTTATTTTTATAAAGAAAAAATGTATCTGATAGAAAAAATTACCTATGGAATTTATAAAAAAGACAGGACGGACTTGTATTGCATAGAAAAAACTTGCAATACACAATAATCTGATTAAAAATTCAAATCGAATTTTTTTTAAATTGTGTTTAGAGGGTTAGTGATTTTTGCCTGAACGGCGACGATATAGAAATGATATATTTGAAAATACAATTTGTTGGTTGTTTAAAATAAAGGTTATAGAAACAGTACTGTAGTAGTTTGTAATTGTTTTTGATATGTGAGTTCGAAATAAACTCCTTCACAATCTGTGTTTAATCACAACATGTACAATGTCTTACATCAAAATGCAAATGATGATGTGATTTTAATTTTGATTAATTTACTTACTAGAACGGGAGAAGGCCTAATCCGGAAGAGCTATCCACAAAAACACAACATATAATATCAGAAAAGCGAAAAATCAACGAATTGTAACAAAAACAACATAATCCCCATATCTCCTTAGCTCAAACCCGCTCCAGCGTGTTTGTCGACATAGTAAAAAATAATACCACTAGCTTAAACCAAGAAAAACAAGAAAAAATCACTAAAATAACTACCAAGGATTCCAGAAAATGGCTTGAAATCATATGGCATTTTCTATAATAACATTACTAAACGGACCATGTTATGCAGAAACCACCTAACCCACAATTTTCGGAATTTGACTTTTTGATAAATGCCACATCATTAATGGTGAATTTTTAATTTCCTTAAGGCATCTAACCAAAAAGATCGATACAATCTTTTTTAGAGATTTTTTTTCTAACATAATGTTAAAAATATCCATGTGGGTTGACAGCTTTCAGCATTTTTCACCTTAAATTTATTTTCATACTTAAAAATATTGCAGAAACTGTCCGACCCCAATAAAAAAGATTTTGGTGATAATAATAAAAATAAAAATATATTATAAAATTTATAATTGAAGCACTAACTTTGTGGTAATTCATTATAATAAAATAAATATATCGTGTTTTAACATAAACAGAAATTTAAAGAAATCACCCAAATATCATGGATTTAAATGTCTGTTACCCTTTTTCCTTTAGCACTAGTGTTTCTTGCAAAGTTACTTTTTACACATATTTATTAATAAAGTTTATCAACAATATTTTAGGGTTGTCAAAATTTTTGTAGACAGGAAATAATAAAGATTACCGCATTCTCATTATTCTATAATTATTTTTTTTTCTAAAACCACGCAACCAATGAAATCCTAAAATTGAATTGCATGATTCCTATTTTTTAATAGTGAGTTGTTCACATCTCGTTGAAAATGGCCCTCAAAATTTAATATTTGAGTAAATCATGAAAACGCAAATGATTCTTTAAAAAATATATATACAGTAACCTCATTGACAAAGTAATCAAAATGTCAAGTGTGACACGCGGTAAACAATGCTTCTTTGTTGTAATTTTAAAAATAACCTAACTTCTACCACTTAACATGATAATGTTATATTTTTTTTAATTTCTTAAACATTCAAATGCAATTATCTCTTCTGCATAAGCTAATAATAAAGAAGCACATAAAAATGCACTCAACGAAATATTTTCATTGGTTTAATTTTTTTTTTTTTTAATTAATAAGTTTTTGGACAATGTTTTTAATCTACATAGATTAGCTAATTAAAAAGTAATCAGAATCACTCTTCTCATTGTTTTTATTTTCATGTTTAAAACATTTTCATTTTTATGTTCCTACATTTTTATGTTATTATTTGAACGTCCTCAGTAAACTGTTTTGCTGTTTTTTTTTCTGAAAAATAAATATTTGCGTTCTTACGAAAAACCAAAAAAAAAATTGGGTCTTTTTTAACGAGTTGTAAATAATTTACTATTTATTTATGCTTTATTAAGTTAGTTCATAACATCTTAAGAACTAATATAAACTTTTAATAACATTACTATTTTTTTATCAAAATTTCACAATAACATATTTTTTCAAATTAATTTGAAGTATTTCGATCTTATCTATCTCCTTTATTCCTTCAGTTGACTCATTGTACAGCTTCAATTCCCTGTACAATGAGTTTTGAGATTCTGTTTTTCTCTTCATTGGTAATCTTATCTTATTGTTATCTCTTGTTTCATATGTATGGCAAAAAGAAAATGACTATGAGAATAGAAAAAAGTTGTGATAGAGCGGGGTTTGAACCTCGGACCTCTGTTAATCCGTGAGTCCACGAACTCCACAGGACCATAACCAGGAAAAAACATTACAATTTACAGTATAATTTAAAAACAAATAAAAAAATAAAAAAAGTAATTTTTTATAATAATTGGCTTTCAGTACCATCACAACTGCACAAAAAGTAAAAAATTTACACAGTCAATTTTCCTTTTTTTTTAGACGTTTTAACCTCTTTATTTTAAAGACAGTGCCTGGTCATTTTCAACATCAGAAAAACGATACTTTTTTCAAATATTTAGGTACTGATATTGAAATAAAAACGAGTTTAAGCAAGCATTGAGAAAACATGTTTAAATTGTAATAATTAAAATACATTTTTATTTATAAATTTTTACCAGTGACTGGGTTTTATCGTCAGACTGGTGGGAGACTAAACATATTTCTATGTTATAATATACAAGTGCAACAGGGGTTGTAAATCATGATTTTATACAATTATGGAAATAAAAAAGAATAAATTAAAATAATTTATGTATAAGGTAATAACAATTGTATGAATTTAAGTTTTCTTTGAATGTATATTAAGTTTGAAACCCAGTCACCGGTAAACATTTATTAATAAAAGTGGAATAAAACTATATAAGTTTTTTTGTTATTATAATTAAAATGCAGTTCAACCAAGAAATGTCAGTAGAAAAACTCAATTTATTTAGACATGTTTAATTGTCTTAAGGCGGCTCTACACGCTGGCCAATACTTTGTCCAATACGCTAGCGCGCGTATTGGCAATGAAATCGCTAAACAGCCCACACGTTGGCGAGTCGTTCAGTACCCGTCGGTGCGGGCTAATATGCAGACGTCAAAAATGAACAAAAATCGTGCACCCTTTCCGGTAGTTCATGGCGTACTAAAAGCTCGGCCAACGTGTGGATGCGATGACCAGTGCCTGGTGTGTGTTAAAAAACCGACAACCAACGGAACGTGCGCCAGCGTATGTGCCAGCGCGTGTGCCAGCACTGCCAGCCGCTAATTATTAGTGTTGGCGAATATACTTTATTATTTCGTACGGCACTACACCCGGTGTTGTTCTGTTCAAAATAATAGGGATCCTAGAGTAAAATGTAACTTTTGTTTTATTCATATGTTTTATTGTGACTAAGCCGGGATAAAATAATACAATTAAAAAATTATAAACATAATATTTTAGCACTAACATCGTGTTTTTCGGTACTTAGCAATGTAACAAGTTATGCAAATATTTTGGGTAAAATCTAAAAATCATGTGGCGACCGGTTTCAGAACACGATAATTTCATTGTACAGTTCCAAAACATTATTAAATTACAATAAATGGTTTTTAATTGTGTATTTTTTTTTGAGGTGTGTATTATAACATCAATGTAAATATGTAGTTTATGATTTAAATGAATGCATCAGGTATTATTTGCGTCAAGTTATTTGATGAATTTGATATCATAGATATAAGGCAATTATATATTTTTAGAATAATAATATTTGTGAAAGTAAATTATTCTATCAAATCCCAAAAAGAACACTCCCACACTACCAGAAGTCAAACCAGAGGATAGGTCATGGGGTTTATCACAATCTCTGAATTTGGGCAAAGAAATTTCAGGTTTCTTATCCCCAAAATATTTAACATATTACCCAAAGATTGCAAAACCATGACCCAGATTCAATTTAATAAATTTGTATAAATTTGGTTACTGGGTTTACGACGAGAATCTTCGGAAAATTTACTCAAAATACATTTCTAAATAATAAATTTATATTGTATAACTGCATAGTAAATTAACAAGTAGAAAGTAATGTTATTGATTATTTTTTGCGTAAAAATGTCTGCCTTAAAACAGGTTGTACCTAGTTAGGTAGACTAGACATGATCCAGAGAAATCTATTACCTAAGTGTGTATGAAGTAGATAAAGTAATTGTTATTTTTGTTAATAAACTATGATTATTATTATCGACATAAGTTGTGTCAGTTTTTTTATAAAATTTAAAAATGAGCACCAAATCGAAAAGAAAGGTAAAAGTTATACGTCTTTCGAAATGAAATTTTCTTTTCTACAAGACATTGTGCTTGCTTTTACCTTGTACTTATTATTTTATTTGATTACAAGCCTTCAAAATGGAATGTCAAGTAGACGAAAGTGAGCATTAGAGAATAAAACTACCGAAGCTGCTCGCAATGTTCTTGCAGTGTACTGTACAGTAAAGATGCCATGAATTATTGTCTAATTTTATGTAAAATAATAAAGAAGAATACATTATTGACTAATTTGTTGTCCTCTTGTTTTCTTCATCTTAAAAAAAACAAACACTTAAAATATCACATAGTGGTTGCGACTTAAAAATAACTTTCTAACAATACAGGATTTAAAAAAAATAAAATGTCATAGTGGGATTGTAAAAAAAAGACTAAAGAATTGTTTTCTTTTTTTAATCTTACCAAAATTCTACGAAACAAAAACAGTATCTTGAGAAAAAATTGCGATATCCGACAAAATCACTTTATATAATTTGCCAAACTCGCAGCAAAAGAAGCAATGAAAGCGGTAGACTAAAATTAAATTTAAATCGCGGTTTATAAAATTGAAATAATATATATAACCTTTCTCGATTTTGAACAAAGAAAAGTTCTTTTAAAATGGTTGAAACCGATTAGAAGACTCTTAATCTTTAAAATGGTTTTCGAGATGTGGAAGGAGTACTTTACAGTAAAAAAAAACAATCAAATAATGATTATAAAAATACATAAAGTATTAACTCTATTTTTATTTCATTTTCGAATATCAGAAAAAATATATGTTCGAAGAAAACAATGGATAAAATACTATTATGGGATGTTAAAAAAACCTTTCAAATAATGATTGAATGAAAAACTTCAGCCCCACGGGAAATTGGATACAACAAATGTTTTCTTGCGCGCAGTAAAAATTGAAGCATTAAATTGTACGGCAAAGTTTCTTGTAAATGGACGAAAAAAATAACAAAAAATGTATTAATTAAAAACTACATCACTAGTTTATTTATGGATAATTTATAAAGCGCCATTTTTGTGAATATCACCTTAAAGGCGCTGTACAATAAATAAATATCCCAGCACGTCTTGCAGCTGCAGATCGCATGGATGGTTGGGATTCTAGTTTCTCGTCTCCAATTATGATATATAGGAGCCAGATTACAACACGTCTTGCAGCTACAGAGCGCATGGACAATAAGAAATCTAGCCCCTATGTACATTTTTTTTATTTGACAACGAAGTTTAGAGTTCTAGTGATATTTTACAATATAAAATAAAAAAACAAATTTATAAAAATAGAAGTTAGATTACAACAAGTCTTGCAGCTACTGAGCGTATGGACAGTTGGAATTCTAAACCCCGTTTACTAAGTGAAGATATTTGGCAGAAGATAACATTTACCTATTGAAGCTAGATTACTAATCGTCTTGCAGCTACAAAGTGCATAGACGAGTGAAGTTCTAGCAACTTATAATTGTCAATAAATTTACAAAATAAACAAATTTACAATAAAATAAGTGTTCATGCTAAAAATGATAATGATATACAGAGTGTTCTTTAAACCCTGTCACATCCGAAACCAGGATGATTAGTATGAGCAAGAAGACATATTGGCAAATGAAAATAAATTTTTAGAACGACTAAAATCTTAAAAAATGAAATATTAAAAAAAAACAAATGGTTTTTTAAAATATTTTATTTTTTAAATTTTCTTCGTTCTAAATATTTTTTTAAATATGCTAATATGTCTACTTGCCCATACTGATCATCGTGGTTTCAGATGTGACAGAGTTTAAAGAACACCCTGTATAGAAACTATAGCTAGTTCATATGAATCAACCAATGAGAAGAGAGTTATGGAAGATTTCCGGTTTGCCTTCCGTCAACGGACCAATGGGCTGAACTGATCAAGAATAAGCGAAAGGGAACCTCTGCCGTCGCACACGGAGTTAATTCAGAAATACGAAAATTCAAAAAATCATTGCGCTGATAAAACGATCTATAAAAAAAATTGTATTAGTTCAATAGTCTTATAAAATAAAAAAATATATAAAAAACACTGAACTTCCTAACTCTTTTAATACATATTCATTGCATTCTGTATAGGTTTCCTAGGTATCGTAATAGAGTTAAGGACAACGATTATAATTTTCTTAAACAAGACCGGAGCAATAAACAGAAAATAAATCAGGGTAAAATAGCAATGTGATGAAAAGATACTTACTTCACAGGGGGGTGGGGCAGATCTGTAGGAAGGGACGATCTTGAAGGTCACAGAACCCCGTGCCTCTCTCTAAAATAAATTTAAACTAATTAATTGAAATGCGCAATTCCTCCTGCCATACGGATTTATTGTCATTAGAGATTTATTTCAAAATGTCTTAATTAAACAGTTAAGTCTTAAAGGGTATAAATTCAATATTGTTGTGTCGAGCTTAATCTTACAAGGAGCAAAAAATATTTATACATGTAAAGATTTATTTTCTTACAATTTTTTTGTAGTTGATTAAATTGAATAAAAAATAAATAAAATACATTATTCGATAATCATAATCACCAAACCCGTAAAGTACATGCAATGTATCTCCTTCAATGCCTTCGTTAACACATAATTTACACAGCGGTCACTGTGTAAGCGTACCAGCATTCTTATCTGGCGGGCAGTACAAGTGCATGGATATATTACGAAGCGTTTGGGGCGCGGAAAGGGCGCAGTAGTGGTGCTTTGCCGCGCTCGCGCTTTCACTATGGATACTACACTTAATTGTCGTATATTTGAGTTCACTGCGCTCACAACGCGCCGCAAACGCTCAGGTGCTAATCCAGAGACAGTGAAATTTAGCAGTGTAAAACCAACTTATAGACAAATATTTCATGTTGCCCCTCTCAGGAATCGAACCTTAGACCTAACGCATGGTAAGTGAACACCCCTCGCAACTTTTTTGGTTCGAAACATATCGTCGCATTGGGGAAACAAGGTTCTATGTATATCCATGATTTATTTGAGACATGGAAGTTTGAAATGAAGACATTATTTTTTCTAGCATTTTTTAAAATTGTCTTAATAAACTAATTAATAGTTAAGGATTGATTTTGTTTTTCTTTGAAATTTCGAGGAAAATAGATATTTATATATAAATACTAAAAAAGTTAGAAGTAAAAAAAACATATTTTGTTTGATAGAATCTTGTTTATCCAACGCGACGATATGCAGACAATATGTAACGTTATATATGTATATATATATGCCTACGTAAATGAAATAATTTTGTTTTTTTATTAGTTTATTAGTTTAATTTTAAGTGTTACTACGTATTTTTTCAATTTTTAATTGTTTCTTTATTTACTACCTACTTTTTATTTGCTATGCATTTTTGTTTCTATTTTAAATTATTTTGTAAAGTTGCCAAACACAAGAACATGACTTTTTTTTGACAAGTTAAACCTGAATTGTTCTTATTATCATTTCTGTATGTATATTTTCATGTTTAGTAAAGGTTAACTAATAAAAATAAAAATAATTGAACATCCATATTTTTTTCTGCCATGACTAAATCTGAAAAATCATTTCTTACATCTTCTTTTAACTCTTATTTCTTCCTCTCCTTTTATCCCCTTTTTTTATTGATGACTTGTATCGATATAAATTTATTTATCAAAGCTTTATCTGTTTTTTCAAATGATATTAAAACTAAAAAATAAATACACATTTTATTTTATTGACTGGTAGCATGAAATTGACATCATACTTAAAGCCTGCCGATGTGCAAATACAATTGAAAAAAAGTAAAATAAATACAATTTATAAGAGCCAGAAATTAAATGTTAATAATACTTTTGTACAAAAATATAAGCCCTACCATTTATATTTTGAAATATTTAGCTTGGGATTAGTAAATAGTAAATACTTAATTGATTGATTGAAGTCGATGTAGAATGATAGTAATGTCCGGAAAAGGAAAAAGCCGGAAAATGTGTGTTTGGGTTATGTGTTTTTCGGTGACTTCCTAAGCACGCTCTTTGAAAGCAATTTTAAGTAATAGCAAATGTCGGATGCGCCATTGACTGAAGCGTCATTAGTGACTTTTTTTTTAAAGAATAAAAGACACATTTGAAACATACAAATATACACCAACATACAATAAAACACAAAAACCTTCAATATAATATATATATAGTAAGTATAACTTTTGATTCAGCAAAAAATGAAAAAAATCTCGATATAATATAACGGTTAAAAAGTAATAAACGTTAGATTTCGAAATGTAAAAAACGACGATTTGAGTTTGTACAATTATTTATAGACAAGGATTCACCTACTAAGAATTTGTCAATATTACCATATTATATTGCCACAGAGATGGAGAAGATTTTAAGAAGCAGAAATGGAAGTCAAGGCGTTTTAAAGGATGACGACCTGTCGTTGGCTGGTTTTAGTGACCACTTAACACACATTCACCCTTTGGCCTAGGTTTAAACATAAATGTTTTTAATTTTTGGTAAAATAATATTTTAATTTAATTTAGTTTTATGTTAATTTACATAATTTTATATTATTATTAATATTTTTTAAATATTTTTTTATATTTTTAAAATTTTATTTTATTTTATTTTATTTTATTTTATTTCATTTCATTTCATTTCATTTCATTTCATTTCATTTCATTTCATTTCATTTCATTTCATTTCATTTCATTTCATTTCATTTCATTTCATTTCATTTCATTTCATTTCATTTCATTTCATTTCATTTCATTTCATTTCATTTCATTTCATTTCATTTCATTTCGTTTCATTTCGTTTCA